>NC_079209.1:37970687-38168187 GCF_026745355.1 Beta vulgaris subsp. vulgaris | reverse complement strand
CATACTATCAAACACACACAACCCTACACACACTCATATTTTCAGGCTTTACGATTACTTGTTATTAAGGTTGTCAATCTCTTAGACCCAGGCCACAGTATAATCCTTAGGATCCATGAATTAATTTATTATATTTATATTCAAGTTACTAACTATTTCTTTCATGATGTAGATCTTCAAAATGAAATCGTTTATTGTACGTTCTATCCCTTTTTTTTACTTTTATTTATTTTCATATGCCTATGCATACTATATGATTATCCTGTTTTAATGCTTCCATCACCCCCACATCTCATTTTTGCTAATCAAATGCCTGAATAACTGTTCTAATATTAATCAGATAATTTGAACAAACTATTACGGTCCCTGTAATTTAATTGCATAATAACTTGTCACTAAAAGGTAGTCTTTTAGGTGTTTCATGAACCAACCTAGACTAAAAATGTTTTAGAGTGCATGAAAATATTTTATGGTTATTCTATTGTATAAAACTTGACATGAATCGATGTTAGTAGAGGCCAACAATGGGTGACATGGTTCCTGACTGTGTTCGTACCCTCACCCCCAAAATCAATCTTTGGTTGATTGATTATTTATGGAGTCCGGATGGGAAAATCTACATTGGATAAGTCCCTAAGTTATCCCTCTGATTTCTCATATCCAATTAGGTTGATGATTCTTCCTTTAAACACTTATTGGTGACTTCAAAAACGTTTTGGATAAATATTTATGATGAGGTAGTCAAATACGCGCTCCTCCCGCGTAGGCTAAATAAAAACACGCTTACACTTTGGCGACTTCACCGGGAATGATTTTAAAAAATCAATTTTTTGAATAAGTGGGTGAAACTCGAAAAATACGATTCATACTCTCTATATGCATTAAATGACATTACAGTTTTGCATATGCATGATTATTGTTTAAGCTACCATAAAGACAATCTACCTTGCCTCATTAGCACATGTTTTATATGTGAAGCCACCCCCGGGGAGTTTGCTTTTTGTCCTTCCAAAAAGATTCCTGAGCGATAGTGTTGGATCTTAGTCATAAGCAAACCTACCCAACATGACATTGTTCTCTTGTTCTGACTTGAGAACTGAAATGTGTCTTACACGTGGCCACCTCTTTAAGAAGAGGTATGAACCGTGGGATCAATCTATTAGTCATGGATCCTTTCAAACTTAACCTTAACCTAACAATAGTTTCAAACTTAGATATGTACTTTATGTTGGAACTTTTGCATCCATGTTACATGACATTTGCTTGTGAATGCAATTTTGCATGTTATTAACTTGTCTAATCGTTATTGTTATGCATTGTACCTAAAATAGCGTCTAATAGCAAATAAAAGATCATCAATTAGCCAGAACCTCGCCTTAATTTCCCCAAAAAAAAAACATTTTAGGGGAACTATGCGCATTGCCCCTAGCGCCCCATCCCCGCGCCAAACGCATGGTTGTGAGCCACGTGCAACAATGCTGTGGCAGACAGTCTTTCCATCGCATGGATTTCGTCAATTTAGTCGTCGTCGTGGTCGACTCTATGTTAGTTCGGTCGGTATCATTCGCGTAAAAACACGATCATTCTAGGGGTCTTACCTAATGCAATCGTAAAAAATTAATTTTTTCATGCAAGGTCTCTATCCTAAAAAAGTGTATGTACATTTTGGTTTGTATAATTAGGATTGTCATGCATGTCTACCTTCTCCCAGATATTCAACTAATCTTCCCCATCAATCCTATCCAATCATATTCATCAATTTCAAAAAAAACTTACATTTTTCAAAATCAACCCTACACTCTCTACTATTCTACCTTTTTCAAAAACATTTACTAACCATCATATTGAAAAAAAATTAGTTTTCAAAAATTAATCCATCATCTTTTCCTAATAAAAGATAGAAAACAAGGGATCACACTCAAAAAACGAATTTTGGAAATTCTATATCAAGTTCATTCCAAGTCTAATCCCAGTCTATTCCATTCTAAGCCCAATCCTAGTCCATTCCCAATTTCAAGCCCATGTGCATCTACTAATCTAAATCAAACCTATATGTTAATCCAGTCCAAACTTAGGTCCAGTTAGGCCCAATTAACATCCTAGGTTTACTTTGCAATCTTCATGTAGGCCCTAGTCAAGTCCAACTCATCCCTAAGTCCGTAATGTCCTAGTCCTTGAGCTTATTAGCAAAGCTACTCCTTCCTAAGTCCATAATGGCCTAAATCCCTAAAGTTTAGCGCAACTGATCCTTTCATAGATCCATAACTACTCAAATCCTCGAGTTTAGCGAAGCTACTCATCCATGTAAGATCATAACGACAACCCCACTAGTGGAAAAAACCTTAAATGTCACTTAGTAATAGATGTCGTTTTTGTAAAACAGCATCCGAAAATCAAAATTAAAAATGGGAGGGAAAGTTTGGAAGTACAATATGATGCGGTCCACAGTGGACCGCATCAAATTTTTGCTAGTGTTTTCGCTCAAATTTGGCCCAGCACTCCCCTTTTGGCCCAACACGCTAAATTTGGCCCATAAAATCGCACCTCTCTTTTGGCCCATAAAATCGCACCTCTCTTTTGGCCCAGCACTCCCTCCACACTCTTAACCCTAAAGCTCTCATCTACTCCTGACCCAAAATCTCTCTCCTCGTTCATAACCCTAATCTCCCTCCTCTTTCCTCTCTCCTCTCCCCTATCCCCTCTCTCTCTCACAACTGTCAGTCTCTTCTCTCTCCTCTCTCCTCTTTCCTCTCTTCTATCATGCAAGAACAAAAATGAGATTAGGATGAAACCAAAAAACTCACACAACGAAGAACGGAGAAACCACTAATAAAACGAAAACGATAAAATCAAGAACGGAGAACGAAGAAATTGAAGAACGGAGAACGAAGAACGAAGAAAATGAAGAACGAAAATGAGAACGCAGAAACAAAGAGAAAAAATGGGGAATGAAGAAATGAAGAAACGAAGAATCGAAGATCTGTACCACAAGAAATTGGTTTTTTTTTTTACCAGATTTTTTTGTTTTATTTGGGATTTAATTTTTGGATTTGGTTTTGGATGTAGGTTTTATTTTGGTTTTTTGGGCTGCCATTTTCGTGTCGAGTTTTTTGGCTTCCATTTTCTTATAATTTTTCGCTCTTTATTTTCGCTTTTTAGTGCTTAATTTTTTCTTTTCCGTGCTTAATTTTTAATTTTTCGCTCTTAATTTTCGCTTTATTTTGTTAATTATGTATGTATGTTATTTTTTTATTTTTATATATTTGTATATTTTTTTGTATTTATTTTGAAATGTTATTTCTATGTATTCATGTTTAGTTTTTTATGTATATATGTTTAGTTTTCTATGTATAATGTTTTGTTTTAATATAATTTTGCATATATGCAGCTAATTTTTTGTAGTGTTTTTGCTCCTAGAATTAGGAACTAATCATGTCTCTGCCTCATACATTTTTTTTGTCATGTTTGGACATATTTCCAGAAATTTTGGTACAGTGAGAAGGTTTTCTTATCCAAAAAAAAAGGCTAATTTACTACAATTTTAGATTGTTTCTCTCTCTCTCTCTCTCTCTCTCTCTCTCTCTCTATATATATATATATATATATATATATATATATATATATATATATATATATATATATATATATATATATATATATATATATATATATATATATATTTGTATTGTCATATATGTATATTGTTTCTATGTATATATATAGCTAATAATGGATTATTTTCAAGTATATATAATAGAATTTTTATAATTTTAGACGTCGTAGTGCAGACCTGCAGCTTGCAGGTCTGCACACTTTTTAAGACACCAATTTACACCATCTGATGCGGTACTTATGTAAAATTGCATCAGTTAATATGATTAAAGGATGCGGTTTTACCTCAAAATCGCATCACTAAATCATTTACTGATGCGATTTCAGACCGCATCAGTAAATATTTTGGATATGATGTGAGCCTACCTGATGCGGATCAAAACCGCATCTGTAAGTCTGATTTTGACCGCATCAAATGGACTTTTTTGCACTAGTTCCCCTAAAGTCTAGCGAAGCTAGCATTCCGTAAGTCCATATAGGCAATTTTTGAGTCTATCCTGCTTAGTCTAACGTAAGTTTCGAAATCTAGTTGCCTAGCCTACTTGCTCACCCGTAAGTTCAAAGTCTAATTGCGTAGCCTACTTGCCTTAAGTTAAGAGTGTAGTCTCCCTTATTTTCCAGCCTTCTTTAAAAGTCTAGCTTACTTGCTCACCCGTAAGTTCAAAGTCTAGTCTCTCCTATCATCACCAAAATCCAGTCATGGAGTCCAGTCTAGTTCAAGTCTACATTTGCATATAGTTAGGTCCATGTCTCCATCATGGTCAAGCCGATACTAATCCAAAACCATATATACCCATTTATAATCATACCCATTCCATTTCCACTTTCATTTCCTATTCTTCCATTTCGCATTCCCATTTCTCATTTCGAAAAATCATTTCTTAGAAGTTACGAGGCTCAATTGATTATGTTCATGAGCGGTCGAGATATTATATCTTAGGAACGCTTAATGGAGGAACAAAATGTGAGCCAACTCTAAAGCTCATCAATTGCGCTATCACCACCTCGACTTCATTTAGAGTCATGAAGATTACTTTTGACCGCCTTCATAATAGAGGCGCGATCACTTCCATAGGTTCCATCGCCTTCACAACTGAGGCATAATCACTTCCATAAGGTTTACTCTGAACCCTGCACCTAAAAGAAAATTCAAAAGGTGCAATCTATATTTCTATTGTAAATTCCAACGAAATAATCAATATCGAACATCTAGTATTAAATCCTACAAATGCACTACTTAACATAATCTATGATGATAGACTACTAATACTTGCTACAACGAGAATCAACATCACCCAGCAACCTTTTTTTACGTAGTGCATCAAAATTCAACAGGCTTAGTCTTTTATTTTTGGTTTCCTAGAATGAGACAAATAGTCCTTAATTACTCTAAGCTATTTATGTCCTTTCCCATCGAGTCTATGTCACTATAGGACTATCGATTATAGCCTTTCCATTTTCATTTCATTTTATTTTTCTTTTTATTTTTATTGGCCTTTCACCATCATTTATGCTTCGAATTCTAATGACCTTGACTAATAATTAAAAAAAATCTGAAAATAAAAGATAAAGAAAAATAAAAAGGATATACTTTGGATCAGGAGTTATAAACAATCATTCTCTATGATCCTTAGCCAAATAATCCCTTCATTAACCAACGCAAAGAAAAAAGAAAAGTCAAGCTAGGGGGGTTGCACACAAGTTCTACGCCTCATTTAAATCCTTCAATCCATCAAACCTTGGCCTATATAATCCAAATCCATGATCCTCCATTCGCTAAATTAATTGAACATTAATCTAAACCTCCAGCCTTAAACCTTTCAATCTTTCAGCTAACTCGGTTTTCAAGGTATGTCCAATCCCGCTAAGTTGAAAACCCAAAAGGGCGGCCTAGGCAAAAGTTAGGACACAAAAAAATATAATAAAAAAGAGAAAGCAGATCCACTTTTATGAATGGTTTGATTCCTCAAGGATACATATGAATCCTCAACGAGGTCCGACCGCTTCAATAAAATAAATTAGTCATGGTATAATGATTTAACTTTCTAGAATTTAGGAGTATATTCTTTCTAGATCCCGACATAGACTCGAGACTGAACTTAGCCTCGTCAAAACCTTTTGCCACCTACATCTAATTGATTCACAATTGAAGCTTTTTTTTTTTTATTTCTTCATTCCAAACTCTTCTTTTCCCTGAAAGACTCTTTAACAAGTCCATGGTCTCTGTCGATATTTGACTTTGCCTAAATTAGTTTCTCAAAGAAGAATCCCCAATAAAAAACTTTGAACGTTCGAGACAGATCAACTACATTCAATCAAGGTTGAAGATGCCTAATTCAAGAGAAGCTTACCCAAAGTGGGAGCTTCCTATATATGTGGTGGTTCCTCCCAAATCAAATAAAACTCCCCAAAAGTTGTAATATGAGAACTTTGTTTACGAACCATGATTATATACTAAAACCAGTTTTTGAACATCATTGTATTCATTTCTGATCATTTTATCTATATCTATCCAGATCGTCCTAGTCTTGCAAAACCCTAACCTTGCATAGCATTCAATACAACCCTTGCGCACCCTAACCTTGCATGAAGTGTCATCTTCCTTAACTTTGCATAAGCTTAATCTTTGCATAGCGTCCCATGCATCTTTAAAGATTCTAAGTTTGCATTATTGCATCATTATGTGTTTTGTCTGAGTTGTTTGCACCTATCTACTAACATCTTCTTCTGCAGGTAATCACATTGCTTATAGTTATTGTCTTGCATACTAATTTTGTTGCAGAGACCGGCATATATAGTTCAATTCTAAACTGCAGAGCACTTAGAATTGTCCTCCATTCCGGCACCGTATATACTTTGACTTTCGGTTTCTTAAACCTCAGTTAAAGTGGGGCTTCCGGTAGACAGATAACCGTGTCTCCCCATTTAAGGATCCGATGATTAAACATACAATGGTCTTAATTGGTCCAACCCAAGGGGAGAGCAGTTCGAATAGCCATCCTAAACCTACTTTAAAAGTGTTATAATCCTATTTTAAAGCCCAATTAAATATTCCTGATAATTAGTTGCATTTTCAGCCAAATCATTTGAAAAAGCCCAATAATTAATTATTTATGACAATCAATTATTATATTTTAATAAATAAATATTTCCGAATATGTTTTCATAATTAAAATTGAATTCTCAAAGTCAAAAGATAAAAGAAAATCATTAAAACACGTTCTTTAGAAGAGCTGTCAAAGCGTGTCAAAAACCAGGCTGGTGCGCCTGGCGCACCATCGTGCGTCTAGCACACCGTCCTACACTTGGCGCACCTTTGTCTAACTGTGACATGCATACCAATTTTGTCTTGGCACGTGTCATTATGTGTCATACAAGGTAGTGCGCCTAGCACACTCCTCAGCATGACGCGTATTTTTCAAAGCTCGTACCACGTACACGTAGTTGTTTCAGCATGTTGTGTCTGGCACGCCAATGTACGCCTAACATGAGTGATTGTGGGTCAGGTGTTGCGCCTAGTGCACCAGCGCGTGACTCGAAATTTAGTTTTCCCTATAAAAAGGTCCTAAATTTCACATGATTTTCATACTGTTTTTTCATACTTTTAATACTTCGACTTCGACACTTCACAAATATTTAGGAAATCTCTCTACAAAATGTTTTTACAAAACTCATTCTATCAAACACACACAAGTTCATATTTTCAGGTTTCACGATTGCTCGTCTCAAAGATTGTCAATCTCTCGAAACCAATCGAAGGTATAATCCTGATGGTCCTTGAAGAAATTTATTATATTTATATTGAAGTTATTCTTTCATGATGTAGATCTTTAATATAAAACCATTCTATTGTAAATTCGAATCATTTTCTTACTTTTTATTTATTTTCATATGCCTATGTATGTTATACGATTGTCCTAATTTTATGTTTTCATCATCCCGGATGTTATTTTTTATAGTCAAAGGACTAAAGAACTATTATAATATTAATTAGATAATTTGAATAACCTGTTAGGTTCCCTGTAATTTGATTGCATAATAACTTGTCACTAAAAAATAGTCCTTCATGTGTTTCATGAACCAACCTAGACTAAATATTTTTTAGGGTGTATGAAAATATTTTATGGTTATACTATTGCATAAATTTTGATATGAATCGATATTAAATAAAGGCCAGCAGTGGGAGTCATGGTTCTAGACCGTGTTCGTTTCTCACCCTCGAACTAAATCTTTGGTTCATTGACCATCTATGGAGTCAGGACCGAAAAATCTACATTAGATAAGTCCCCAAGTTGTCCCTATGATTTTCAATATCCAATTAGGTTTATGAGTATTCCTTTATAGACTTGTTTGGTAACTTTAAAACGTTTTCAATAAAACCTTTACAGTGAGGTAATCAAATATGCGCTCATCCCGCGTAAGCGAAATAAAATATGGTTACAAAATTAATATGTTCACCATAACATAAATACTTTAAAACTTAGGGTGTGTTCTCTCCACATGAGTTCTCGTGATCTTAACTAAACTTCTCTTCACTATATACATTTAACCCTCACCCAAAAATTATCGTAAATTTGTCAGATAGGAAAACTAGTTTTGTCTAAAGGGGTTCTAGTCATGCGCGGAATGAATACCTTAATATCCACTTCGTTCCCAAAAATAATCATAACTTTAATAATGCCATTTCTAAGATGCTTGACAACTAAATTTTATCGTTACACAACCCAAAATTTTGGTCAATATTCCTTGAAGAATCACCATTGCACCAACTTACAGTGTTAACCGTGACTCTATAGCTCCAAAGATATGATTGTGTTGAGGAGCTCGGTAGAGTACATCTTATTCATTCGAAGGGCTTTTATGTTCATTAATTAGATACATATTACTTAATGCACAAAATCTATAGGGTACATCTCAATTTGTAGCCCCTAAAATATAATCGTGTTTAAGAAAAAGAGAAGGTAAGTACTACGCATATTTTGTGCTTAATAAGTACATTTTATTCCAAATATATTAAATGTGTACTTTTAAAATGGTTGCACTTGTAATAAAAGATGTACAATTTTGGAATTTACGCTATTTAATAGTTTCTATTTCTGTCTAAGAAATTAAGGTTTGTTGAAGGTCGAGACTTGATGTGAGCCCCAAGAAGGTTTGCATGAGCTTCGTTGACCGTACATCGGGAACCTGCAAAACGAGGTTAGACTATCCAGGGTGGTCCCGAGATTGCACGTTCGACGGTCAAGTCAGATGTAATTGAGGTTGAGAGACTGATCAATGTAGAGAGAGGCTCTAGCTCTTGGTAGGCTAGAATTGAATATATGTTCATTGATGAGACTGATGATATTATACTATTAGGAATTCCCAGACAGGTAACTTTGGTAAGATGGGCCATTCTTGGGAGTGGCTATCTTGCCTTTTTAGGTCATCATCTTTTTCATCCTTTTTGTGGATCTTTAAACTCCTGAAGTTAGGTCAAATCGTGGGTGGGGTCACCAGCTGCCACCTATTTAGTTATTATGATGACTTTTTGATAATATTGGGCTGGACGTTTTTCGAGCCCAATCAGTTAGCCCCATGCCATGGATGTGGGATCATTGATGTCTGATACGATGACGCGCATTCGTGGCAGAATAGGAGTCGATTCCTCTAGCATATGGTTAATCTCGCCCCAATCAAACCTCCATTTATTGCCGGGTAGGTGCGATTTCGCTGGGATGAAGCTGATAGGCTTCATGCTGACCGAAGGAGTAGGATGCCACTCGGGTAAGGGCTAATTAGCCCCATGCTGCCCGAGTGGGTGCCATGAGACACTTAGTGTAATACTCCGTATTTTTGGGAGTTATTATTTATAAATAAGAAAATATAAAGAATATAATCGAAAAGTATTGTAATATACTCCCTCTATTTTTTTTTTATCATTCTCACTTTTCTATGTGCGTCTCCCAATGCACTTTCTTAAGCTTAAATATCTTTCATTATATATTAGTAAAAATTATAACGATTGAATATTCATAATGTACTAATTGAGACGAATCAAACAAGACCCCACATGACTATATTTTTTCTTATAAATTGAAACAAATTAAGAAGATTCTCTCGAAGTATGAATAGTGCCAAAATTCCAATTGAGAAAGATAAAAAAAACAGAGGGAGTATTTACAAAAAATAATACAGTTTGGGTAAGTTTAAAATTCTAACTGAATTATGCAACCTATTTAGTATACCTCATTATATAATGGTTTGGTTTATTTTATTTTCGAAATAATAAAATAGAACAAGTCCTATTAGACTTAGGTTTACCACCCTATAAATAGGAAAGAAGGAAGAAAAAAAATCACTAAAACCCTAACTCTTCAAGGTCAGCCGTTTTTTTTTTTCTCTCCAAGATTTTTTCTCTCCTCTACCTTCCTTTCTTCTCCTTTGCATCTAAGAATTCCTCGCTGGTGGTTTCGCTGGTGGTTCGCCGATGTTGCCAGAGTTCGCGCGTTTCTCAACTGCGTTCACTCTCCTTCTCCCTCGTTGTGTTTTCCTTTGAATCTTATCGCATTCGACGAGGTCAGATTGGGTCCGTGTTGTGTGTGTGGTGTTCGAGCAGGGGATTCTGCGAACGAATGGTTGTGCAAGGGTTGTGCGAATGAACGAGTTGTGCAAGGCTGGTGCGACGAGTTGTGCGAGGGTACTGGTGCAAGTGTCGAGGATGGCGATGTGGTTGTGTGTGCGACGAGCGACGGGTGTCGCGGTTGTTGTGGGGTGAACGCTTGAAGGTGAGCGTGGTGTGTTGTGGTCGCGCGAGTAGGCGACGAGTTGTGCGTGTCGCTGCAGGAACTTCCGTCGCTGGTGATTATCGTTGGTGAGTCGATCGGTATAAAAAACAATATGTGTATAATAGAATTTTCTTTTTAAGTACTTAATATTGGAATTTTTTCCTTGAATAATGCCAAAAAGGGGATTAATTCCCAAAATGTGTGACAAAATTTTTTATTTCCCTGCGTACCGTCCACGTAGGACGGCACGCGAAAATATTTTTTTAAAACTGCAGTAAAACCGCTACTCGGAGTAGCGGTTAATGCATAAAAACCGCTACTCAGAGTAGCGGTTATATTTAAAATAAACCGCTACTCTGAGTAGCGGTTTTCTTTAATGAACCGCTACTCCGAGTAGCGGTTTACAAGATTCTTGGACCCGTTGTAAACCGCTACTCGGAGTAGCGGTTCATTAAAAAAAACCGCTACTCCGAGTAGCGGTTTACAAAAATCCCCAATTCCAGCCCTAACTCCCCAATTTTATCAGATTTCGAAATTACTTTCTCAAACTCTCTTCTCCCTCTCTCTCTTCCGACGACACGTCGCCCTCGCCGCTCGCCGCTGCCGCTCCGCGCGCGCACCTGAGCCTCGCCGCACCTCGCCGCACCTCACGCGCCGGAGCTCTCACACACTTTCGCCTGATTTTTGTGAGTTTCTTTTTTTTTTTATTTTATTTAATTTGCTTAGCATGTCATATTTGTATGTATTTTAGGTTTGTAACTGTTAGATGGAAATTGTTTAGTTTGATTAGTATAATTAGTTGTTGATGGTTAAAAATTTAGCATATTGTGATGGTTGATTTTGTATGAATTTGAAGGTTAGTATAATTAGAAGGTGATTAGTATAATTCGAAGGTTATTAGCATATTGTTTAGTTGTTTGATTAGTATAATTTAGTTGTTGGTTGGTTAAAAATGGATTTGAGCAACTTGAGGAGGTCATGATTTTGCATGAATTGTTGTGTTTAAGTTGTAAATACTACTAGTATAGGTGAAAAATAGTGTTCATATTGTTTGAATGTGTAGAATAAGAATAACTTAAAATATATGTTTTTTGTATGTAGAATATGGAACAACCTAAATATCCTCTATACCTTTATTGGAATGGTGAATTATCTCAAAATGATGTTGATATTGTGTATAGAGGTGGAAGGAAAAAGTTTTTGTTCATCAATTCCGGTATGATGTTTCAAGAGATTCTGAATAGGGTATATGACGTTGTTGGATGTGATCGTATGTATGTGGAACTGAAATTGTTTATGAGATATCCGATGCCGGGAAAATATGTGCCAATTGCACTAGAGGATGACGAGTCACTGAGTGCTATGTGGCTTTCAGTGACACAAACGTCAGCCATGGCAATGGAGGTGTACATTGAACAAGTTCCCAAAGAGATAAATGTGCAAAGTAATGTGGGTTATGTACCTTCAATGGACTTTAGGGATAGCATGGAGGTACCGACATCAGCTCCTAATATGCAATTTGAATCATTTACTAGCATGTTGTCAGACCCACATTATGTAATCAGCACATGAATGAGTTTATTTCTCCTGCTTCGTCTCCCCACATACCATCCACATTCCATCTTGACACTCTACATCAAAATGATGTTGATTTTTTGGGAAACGAGGAGGAGCATGTGGATTCTGATAGGGATGAGGATGATGATGCAAGAGAATTAGCTGACAAGGCAATAAAGGCTGGTGTTCCTTCACAAGATTGGCTTAGAGTTGACGAAGTTGATCAAAGGTTAATAGATTCATGGATGACTTGGAATGTCACTGGTTCATTAACTGTGGCTTCTGAATTTGAGATAGGACAAGAGTTCGCCTCATTGCAGCAATTAAAGAATTTTGTGAAAGCATGGTCGATCTCTAGAAACCAGATGTTTCGGGTGTTAGAGTCAGAGCCCACAAAGTATGTCATTGAATGTGCTAGAAAGGAAGTGTGTCACTGTCCATGGAGGTTGGTGCAATCATGACTAAGTCGTTCTCATTCAAAATTGTACGATATGTTGGTCCACATGCAAGCAATTGTTTAGGAGACATAACATGTGGAGACCATCCTCTCATTTCATCAGATTTCGTTGCTGATCTTATCGAGGATTTCATTAGGACTGATCCTTCATTCAAAGTTCAGTCCATCCTTACTTTTGTGAAGAACCAATATCAATTTTCAATAACATATAAGAGAGCTTGGTTAGCAAAAAAAAGGCAATCAGCAATATTTTTGGTGATTGGGAGAAGTCGTATCAAGAGTTACCGAGGTACTTGCAAGCCTTGAAAGAGTCCAATCGAGGCACTGTCGTTTACTGGAGTACGATCCCAACACAAGATCCTACTACGCACATCTTTAGGAGGGTCTTCTGGGCCTTTAAACCCTCCATTTCCGGATTCCGTCATTGTCGGCCTCTTATCACTATAGATGGTACTCACTTGTACGGGAAATACAAAGGCAAATTATTGATTGCTATGGGAACAGATGCTAATTTCCAGCTATTCCCACTTGCCTTTGCTGTTGTGGAGGAAGAAAGCACGGAGGACTGGTCTTGGTTTTTAGCTTGCATTAGACGTTCCGTCACAGATAGAAAGGATCTGTGTGTCATCTCTGATCGTCATAGGGGTATCCTTGCAGCTATGAATGAGCCTGGTAGTGGTGGGAGGAACCATATGCACATCACCGCTTTTGTGTGCGTCATCTTGCTTCGAACTTGAATTCGAAGTATAAGAATGCTGCCATCAAGAACCTATTCGGAAAAGCTGCATATGCTAGGCAGAAAAGGAAGTTTTTGTACTATATGGATCGAATTGGCTCCATTAATGTCGAGGCAGCTAGATATCTGTTGGACATTCCCCTTCATCTATGGTCTCTACATCATGATGGTGGGTGTAGATATGGTGTGCAAACCACCAACATGTCTGAAGTGTTTAATGGTGTCCTAAAAGGAGCAAGATGTCTACCGATCACTGCTTTGGTAAGAATGACATTTTATCGTGTCAATTCTTATTTTGCTACAAGGAGAGAATTAGGTAGAAAAAGACTTGAGGAAGGCCATGATTATAGCCCGAAGGCGACTAACATCATTGAAAAGAACATGGAGAAGGCAGGTGCTCATGAGGTGATTGTGTTTGATTATGAGCGAGGGCTATTTGAGGTCACTACTGGTCGTGGAGACCGTATTGCGGGAAAGGTGGAAAGAAACACACGGTTAACTTAATGCAGAAGACATGTACATGTGAGAAAGTCATAATATATAAGTTGCCGTGTTCTCATGTCCTTGCGGTATGTCGTCACCGGAGCTTGTCATATAGTGGTTTTGTGGACGCTTCATTTCTGACTAGCTCGTATCGATCTACTTATATGTCCTTTTTCAAGCCTGTGCCTGATATGCATAATTGTTCTCCATATGATGGTCCGAGAATTATAGCTGATGAGAGGCTAAAACGTGGAGCTGGACGTCCACGGTCCACTCGAATACAAAATGAAATGGATGCAGCTGATAGGTCTGGCAAATATAGATGTAGCATTTGTAAGGTTTCAGGACACAATAAGCAAAGATGTCCTAATAAGAACGGTGAAGGAACATCTGGGTAAATGTTTTCATATTTTTGTAAATTTCAAAATTTATATTATTTTCATAGTCCTCATTTGTTACTAACCGGTATATATTTTTTTTTTCTTATTAGGTCTGATGGCGCAGTCCATCTTTCCCGGCCCCACTGATCGCAGCGTTCTCACCCTCCAGGACCAGCATCGGAGTGAGGATGTCTGGAGGGGAGTAGCGGACACAGGTACTATCGTGTCGGTTGCATCATCACAGTCTCTATCTTGACTGGGAGATTCACGATAGGGTTCTTCGGTATGTCGAGCGGGCTGGTTTTCTCGGCATACATCGTTTGGTAGGGGGAGGTTTGGAGATTGATAGACCACTTCTGACGGCATTAGTGGAGCGATGGAGGCAGGAGACCCATACATTTCATTTGACTGTTGGGGAGGCGACGATTACTTTGGAGGATGTCGCTGTTATCCTTGGACTTAGAGTGCACGGGGCACCTGTTACTGGTCGAGGCGAGGGTAACTGGGCTGCATTAGTTTTCGAGTTGTTAGGGATTTGGCCCAACACACCGGAGAACGAGCCCAAAGTTCTCCAGGGTTCGTCTTTGAGATTGACATGGCTTCGGCAACATTTTTTCTTGTTGCCGAATGATGCTGATGAGGTGACTGTACAGCGATTTGCCCGGGCTTACATTCTTGCATTGATGGGGTCCATTCTTTTTGCCGACAAGAGTGGAGATGCAGTCCAGGTTCTTTATCTCCCGCTTTTAGCTGATCTCGACGTAGCAGGGACATATAGTTGGGGTAGTGCGACCCTTGCATACCTGTATCGGCAGCTATGTCGGGCATCACATAGGGGTGCGAGGGAGTTAGGTGGCCCTGTGTTGTTGTTACAGATTTGGGCATGGGAGCACATACACATTGGCAGACCTCGGATTTCGAGGGTGCGGGACCCACCTCCAGTTTGACGAGGCCGTTCCTATTTTAGGCTCCCAGCATGTTCCGGGGATTGACCCCTTAGCTGTCAGGTAATATTCAATGTCTCACATTTGTTGACATTTTTGTTTCATTTTTCTCATGGATAATACGTATATTTCTTTTCAGTTGGCTTCGAGTACACATCATAGGTCCCACACAGCAGGTGGGCTTCCTTACTACAGGGATGCACTTGACCATCAAGACGGACGAGCAGGTACATAGGCTCGTACTTGCCTAACTTATATACATTGGTAGACTCTTCTTTTGCCTAATATTTGTAAGATTCTATTTTTTGTAGATGACTTGGCAGCCATATACTGATGCGAGACTGGCGTTGTTACCTGCTATATGTCGAGCTGATCGACATGTATGGCGCACATGGCCCCACTTATCTGTTTCGACATTGTAGAGTTCCATTTCCCTGGTCGAGTTATGCGCCAGTTTGGATTCGAGCAGACGATTCCCGCACCTTCTGATACGAGCACAACCCTTCATGCCATGATCGGAGGTCGAAGAACAAGAACTATCCGCTCAGACATCGACCTTACATTGCACATTGGGATGAGCGCGAGGGACACATAGTTCAGGGCACTCCTTTTAGTGGTCGTACTCATGCCTTTGACGAGTATATGATATGGTTTCGTCGCATCACGAGGTTACGCCTGACGAATCCATCGAGGCGACCACCTTCTACACATTATCAGCCTGCGTCTGCAGATATAGTACTGGTAAGTTCACTGATTTTTAGTTGCACTTTTATTTATTTATACAACTATATAATATGTATTTTTTTCTTTCTATTCAGGCACATACTTTATCTGATATTGCTCATAGGTGCGGTACTGTGCTAGAGGCTTCTGAGTCATTGCCTCCAGATATGGTGCGTGACTTGTATGCGCAGACATTGCAGACTATGAGGGGACTGTGTGTTGATGCTGTTGGCCGAGCTGGACATGGCCACATCGTACAGGGCGTGCCTACTTCTGCTGGATATACATCGACTTCTACATCTTCTACGTCTGCTGCCCATATATCTACCACGTCAGCTTTGCTTTCACCTCCAGTCACTCAGAGGGCCTATCGACGACGTTCTGACACTACTCCCCCTTCTCTTGATGCCATTGCAGAGACTCATGAAAACCACACCTAGCTCATCTACACCTTCACAAAAGAAGAAGAGAGGGTTTTAGAAGTTTCATTTATTGTTTATGTAGTTAGTTAACATTATTTTCTCACTCTAACTTGTAACTAAAATTTTTTTACATACATTTGAATGTGTATGAGTTGGTGATGAGTGATCAATGTGTGGCTTATATTTGGTGTTGTTGAATGGAATTTGGTGCTGGATTTGCAGGTTGGATAATGTTGAAATTGGAGGTTGGATAATTGTTTGGAATTGCTGGAATTGCAGGTTGGATAATGTTGAAATTGGAGGTTGGATAATTGTTTGGAATTGCTGGAATTGCAGGTTGGATGTTGTTTGGGATTGGTGGAATTTTTTTGGCGTTCTGGCAGTTGGCCAGTTATGTGGGAAACAATTTTGTAGTGGGTACAAAACCGCTACTCAGAGTAGCGGTTTTAATCAATGAACCGCTACCTGGAGTAGCGGTTTACCCGAGGGAGAAAACCGCTACTCTGAGTAGCGGTTCACTCATTAAAACCGCTACTCTGAGTAGCGGTTTAGGTGAATGAACCGCTACTCGGAGTAGCGGTTTTGTTTGAAGTAAACCGCTACTCCGAGTAGCGGTTTACCTTCGTTAAAACAAAAAAAAAAAAAATTTTCGCGTGCCGTCCTACGTGGACGGTACGCAGGGAAATAAAAAATTTTGTGGCACATTTTGGGAATTAATCCCCTTTTTAGCATTATTCAAGGAAAAAATTCCTTAATATTGTATAATCTGATTTTTATTATATTGCGTTGTAATTAAATTAAATTGTAATTAGAGTAAGTTGTAAATTGGTTAAGTTTGTAAGTTGATTTAAGTTGTAAATCTGATTATGTTTTGTAAGTATAAGTAAGGTATAAAGTTTGTAAAAGAAATTAGATTAGTAGTTATAGTTGGAATGTTATATTAACCTTGCTATTCAAATCTGAATTTTGGTAGTACTTGGATATAATGATTTAAGTGGGGTTTGAAAAGGTAATATATTATAAGCTAACTAAAAATCAGCTTTGCACATTGTTATTGGTTCTTAAAAGACGTTAATTTCAATAGAGTTATGAAAGAAAAGAAGTTTAATGAACAACAAGATTACTTATTTCTATACTCCGAAATACTAAGTCTTATATAGTTATTCATGTTCTATGTTAATAATATCAAGGACGTAGCACTAAAATATTTTCTTATTCGATTAGGTCCCAATTTCATAAGCGGAGTGTTTAAATAGTCAGCGAAGATTCTTCGATACAAGGTACGTACGCGTACCAGTTCAGTTGCGTATGCTAGTATCATGGTAGGTTATGAATTCTTTCATTCGAATCTAGAATCATGATAGGGAACGATTGTATGATTGTGATTGCTGAGATTGTTTGGTAGAATGAAATGGATTGGAAATCGATATGTATTTCCTGATTTTATTACTTGTGAATTGGATTGCGTTGTTATTTAAATGTGTAATTCTATTATGATGACTTTTTGATAATATTGGGTTGGACATTTTTAGAGCCCAATCAGCTAGCCCCATGCCATGGATGTGGGATCATTGAGGTCTGATACGATGATGTGCATTTGTGGTAGAATAGGAGCCGTTTCCTCTAGGATATGGTTAATTTCTCCCCGATCAAACCTCCATTTATTGTCGGGTGGGTGCGATTTCGCTCGGATGAAGCTGATAGGATTCATGCTGACCGAAGAAGTAGGATGCCACTCGGGTAAGGGCTAATTAGCCCCATGCTTCCCGAGTGAGTGCCATGAGACACTTAGTGTAATACTCCATATTTTTGGGAGTTATTCTTTATAAATAAGAAAATATAAAGAAGATAATCAAAAATTATTATAATATATTTACAAAAAATAATACAGTTTGGGTAAGCTTACAATTATAACTGAATTATGCAACCTATTTAGTATACATAATTATATAATGGTTTGATTTATTTTATTTTCGAAATAAATAAAATAGAACAAATCCTATTAGACTTAGGTTTACCACCCTATAAATAGGAAAGAAGGAAGAAAAAAAATCACCAAAACCCTAACTCTTCAAGGTCGGTCGATTTTTTTCTCTCCAAGATTTTCTCTCTCCTCTACCTTCCTTTCTTCTCCTTTACATCTCAGAATTCCTCGCTGGTGGTTTGCCGATGTTATCGGAGGTCGCGCATTTCTCACCTACGTTCTTTCTCCTTATCCCTCGTCGTGTTTTCCTATGAAACTCGTCGCCTTCGGCGAGGTCGGATTAGGTGCGTGCTGTGTGTGTGGTGTTCGAGCCAAGGGGTTGTGCGAACAAATGAGTTGTGCGAGGGTTGTGCGAGGGTTGTGCGAACGAACGAGTTGTGCGAGGGTACTGGTGCGAGCGATGAGGGTGACACTGAGGTTGTGTGCACGAGGACGACGAGTGTCGCGGTTGTTGTGGGGCGAATGCTCGAAGGCGGGTATGGTGTGCTGTGATTGCGCGAGTAGGCGGCGGGTTGTGCGTGTCGCTTCCGGAAGTTCCGTCGCCGGTAATTATCGCCGGCGAGTCGATTGGTATAAAAATAAATCATAACTGCTATATATAGCAAAAAAAAAAGCTAAATACAGCATCTAAAATTATGTCTAACTTAACTATGGTTAATTTTAATTTTTTTTAATAAACAAAAAAATCTCGTACGCAGGGGTGCAACAATGTAGCAAAATACATTATCATAAGTACTTATGCACACAAGCCAACGTCTCACATTTATTTATAAAGTTGGATGCGTTTCGGTTGGGAAAAATTCTGAAATAGGCCTATCGCATCCCCCTAACATAATAGCCGGCACCTAAAGTTTTTATGTCAGTTATATTATATGTTTGACGCGATAGGGGTATGTCGGGAATGAAGTATTTATCATAGATGACCCCCATATAAGGGGGTCATTTGTCATAGATGACTACCCCAAAGGGGGGTCATTTGTCATAGATGACCCCCCTAAAAAGGGGTCATTTGTCATAGATGACCCCCTAAAGGGTAGATTAGTCTTTTAATTAGTCTTTTAATATATTTTGTTGTATTTAGCTTTTTTTTGCTGTATATAGCATACCCCAAAATAATATGTGTATAATATAATTTTCTTTTTAGGTACTTAATATTGTATAATCTGATTTTTATTATATTAAGTTGTAATTAAATTAAGTTGTAATTAGAGTAAGTTGTAAATTGGTTATGTTTGTAAGTTGATTTAAGTTGTAAATCTGATTAAGTTTTGTAAGTATAAGTAAGGTATAAAGTTAGTAAAAGAAATCAGATTAATAGTTATAGTTGTAATGATAATAACCTTGCTATTCGAATCTCAATTTTGGTAGTACTTGGATATGATGATTTGAGTCGGGTTTGTAAAGGTAATATAATATAAGCTAACTACAAATCAACTTTGCACATTGTTATTGGTTCTTAAAAGACATTAATTTCAATAGAGTTATGAAAGAAAAGAAGTTTAATGAACAATAAGATTAGTTATTTCTATACTTCAAAATACTAAGTCTTATATAGCTAGTCACGTTGTTCTATGTTAATAATATCAAGGACGTAGCACTAAAATATTTCCTTATTCGATTAGGTCCCAATTTCATAAGCGGAGCGTTTAAATAGTCAGCGAAGATTCTTTGTTACAATGTACGTACACGTATCAGTTCAGTTGCATATGCTAGTATCATGTTAGGTTATGAATTCTTTCATTGGAACCTAAAATCATGATAGGGAACGATTGCATGATTGTGACTGTTGAGATTGTTTAGTAGAATGAAATGGATTGGAAATCGATATGTATTTCCTAATTATATGACTTGTGAATTGGATTGCGTTGTTATTTAAATGTGTAATTCTATTGTCTCATAAGCATGAAAAGTATTGGATCGTATTCTTTGATCTATGGTGTAACAAGGATGTTACAAGAAGTAAAGAATTGAGTATTGCATATAAGAAAGAACATTAAATGATTTTATGTTTAATGAGGTGTGAATGGACAATGCTAAGAAAGGATTTTGGCAATAAACTTGTAGTTAGATTTCCTACAAGTGATGAACAATGGGGGGAGTGTGGGACTTGTTCTACACTCCTACGCAAGCCTACTGTGACGACAATAGTGTCCTTATGAATTTTGATAACTCAAGTAGACGGAAGGTTTCGTACAATCTTGGGGGTATGCATACTAAGGTGATGGATGTGGGACGGAACGAAACCGTATTTGCATTTCATCTAATAGACTAAGCTGTCCATTAAGGATTAAGTAGCCTGTATGATTCTAGCAAGATATCGGTTCCCGTTCGTTGCCAACGAAATTATAAAAGTAATGAATGTAATACTATTGTAGTATCATGTCTAGGAACGATTATTATTGTTTTGTTTATGCTTAGTATGTTATCCCAATGTTTTACTATGTACTCAGCATAGCTGATTGTTTTTTATTGTGCTGTTTGTTGACATGTGATGAACCATTGATGCTACAATGGGGAGCAGACTAGGTGTGATGGTGTTGCTGCATGAAATTGATCATATGTGGGATATTATCTAGTCTTTAAACCTTAAAGAGTTAGTTAAACATTATAGAACTATTATGATTTATTTAATTGTGATTTAAATAAGAAGGGGTTGTTGATGATTCCCGAGTTGTAGTTACATCTTTATTTCCACTGCAGTTTAGTTTTCGTAATAATGATTTAATTTAAATGTTTTTTATTTCAATAAGCCTTGCGTTTCACCGCGGCGGTAACACTCCCAAAGTCGATGCGACGTAGTTTAGACGTGTATGGATTTTGGGGGTGTTACACTTAGTCATTTTTTACTAAGTGTGAAGTGGCTTGGCAGAGGCGTTAGGGGACTCCATGCTGACTGAGGGAGTAGGATGCTACTCAGACGAGGGTTAAGGAGCCTCAGGGTGTCCGAATGGGATCCATGAGGCACTTAATCATTTTGAACTGAGTGTAAGCGGCTTGGCAGAAATGTTAGAGGACCCCATGGTGACCGAGGGAGTAGGACACCACATCGTACGAGGGTTAAGGAGCTCGAGGATGTCCGAGTGAGTGCCATGAGGCACTTAGTCATTTTAGACTAAGTGTAAATCGACTCAGCATAGGAGTTAGATGACTCCATGCTAATAGAGGGAGAATGACGCCACTCGGACGAGGGAAAACTGGCCTTAGGTTGTCCGAGTGGGTGTCATGAGGCACTTAGTCATTTTTTACTAAAATTAAAATGGCTAGGCAGAGGATTTTGAAGGAGTCCATGCTGAGTAAGGGAGTAGGACGCCACTCAAAAAGCACTAGGTTGTCCGAGTGGATCCCATGAGGCATTGAACCATTTTTTTACTAAGTGTAAAGCGCCTCGGTAGAGGAGTTAGAGGACTTCATGCTGAGCGACGGAGTAGGACGCCATTCGGACGAGGGATAATGGTCCCTAGGTTTTGCGAGTGGATGCCATGAGGCACTTGGTGATTGTTGAGGTGCTTGATAGTAGTTTCCCTCTAATCCGAGCGGGGTGGAGATGATTATAAATGCCACATAGCAGCCTTGGATATTTAGGAAATTTGGGTCCCTCCAATTTAAAGTTTTTTGGGCGTAGATGAAAGGATGCTTTGCCGTTTCATCTTTTTTGGGCTCTACTTCTTGACATTTCATCTTCCTTAGGTTTTAGAAAATGGGCCGAATAGGTCTAGTTGGGTCTCCAAAAAAATTCGTTAAGGATGAGCAAAGGGATTGCCGTAGCACAATTTTCGAGTCATGCCTTATACGGGGGTGAGGACCGAGAGAGAATTTGAGATAATTTGCTCATTTATCATTCCCAAATTCTCCAAACTCTCTATTCTCCAAGTTCCAGCTTTCGTCAACTTTCTCGTCCGACCAGGTACGCTGATGATTTTCTCTTCAGGTTCTTTCTTGTTTTCTTCTAATAAGTCTCGGTCGATCCCTTTGTCCATAAATAATGCGAAGTTTGTCCGAGTCAGTGACCCTCCCGACCTCACCTCCTTATAGGTTTTCTGAGGTGGTTAGGGGGGTTTGATTAATGTTGGTTTGACCTTAATCAGTTTCCCCTCTCGGCTATCCCCGACACCGTCTCACTTCTGAGTCCCTCCTCGTCTATGGAGGAGGCCGAGGGCATCATTGCCAACCCATGGGAGGTGTCCCTAACCTATCCCTCCTCGAGGAGTTACTTAGACAAATACTTGTCTAATGGTGTAGTTAAGGTAGCCATGCCGAGGGCCGAGAAGGAAACATCGACTTTCGGGCAGCTGAAGTTTCCAGATTTGGATCTGAAGAGAGGTCCAACCACGTTCTTTCCCCTTCCTTCCTTGATGAAGGCTTTCAAGGATGATCTTCAGGTCAGTAATGCGGAGTTCCAAATAAAGGACCCCTATCATTTGGTCCGTCCGGATGCCTTTCATACAAGCCTGACCCCGCCTCCCGGCTGTACGATCATTTATGACAAGGATTTGGAGATGGGGATTTGGTTCCCCTTGACTCCCTTCGTCAAGGAGATCCTGAACTCCTACAACTTGGCACTTAGCCAAATTTCACCAAGCTCCCAGGGAGGTATCCTCACAATTTAAACCCTTTGCGAGATACTAGGTGATGTGTCCAAGTTATCCGCCAATCTTAGGCGGATTTCGAGTCGTTTTTGGTGTCGGTACGAGCTTAGTGTCGGAATTTAGGAGAGATTTGACGTTAGGAGGTGTTGCCGGAGGATGTTGTGATTTGAGGAGTCTATGGAGTAGTTGACATGATGGCACACTCGAGGGCCATCTTAGCCCCCGATCACTTTTTGTATCCCGGTTGTCCTTGCTCGTAGTCCTTTATGATGCATCTTCCGAGTTTCCCGTGCTTTGCCCGAATTCCGAGTTTCGAGGTCGTGGTTCGAGCTTCATTGTTATTCGTCGCCCGAGGATTGATCACACTTCAGTTCTACAGCTTCATGGCTTCCTCAAAAGCCAAGTTATTTCTTCTCTCCTTTTATTTTTTGGTGTTTTGGAGAGATTTGGGGCAGACGGCTCGTCGCGACTCGCGATCAGTGTCGCGAGTCGCGACCTGCCTGTTGTCGCGAGTCGCGAGCTCTGTCGCGAGTCGCGAGCTCTGTCGCGAGTCGCGACCCCTATCGCAGCACTTTTTGTTTTCTTTTCCTCCCTTGGAGGAAAAGCATGTTAAGTTAGCTTTTAGTTTAGCTTTTACTAGGAAAGGAAGGTAGAGAGAGAAAGAGAGTTCCATATGTTTCTTCTACTCTTCCTTATTAGATTTGTAATGAATTTCATGGCTTTGCTAGCTTAAACTTCCATCTTGGATTTGGTTATTGAAGCTCTAATCTACTTGTGAGAACTTCCTACTCTCTATTTTCTTATGGTCATTGTGATGCTTCTTGTATGTATTTCCATGATATTTACATAATCTTTGCTAGGAACGTTACTAGTATTGTTGTGTGAATCATCTAATGCTAGTTTTAGGTGCATAATCGGATTGTTGTGTTCCTAGCTCCAGGTAGCATACTAGGTGTTTGATTAAATGCTGAACATTAATCTTGTGCACTTAGAGAAGCATAGCTTATTACTTGAATGTTGTTGCTCTAATAACATTAGTGATCCAATTGTGTTCCTCGTTTTTAATGCTACTTTGGTTTGAACTTAAGTGCGATTCATTTGAGTTAATTCATAGTAAGAGCGGTTCAAACCACGCAGATCGTGTGTTAGACCACGATCTAGGAGGATAGAAGTATCGACTTCTCGATAGGTGACCATAGGAAAGGTTGAGGGTTAAGGTTTCGTGATCACAAAGTAGGTTAGGGTGGATGCTAACCGAGTCCAAGGCCTTTTTATATTGTAATCTCTTCGTGTTTTAGTATTGTGAGTAGTTTAGATCACTTACATTGTTCCAAACCCCCCCCCCCTATTCGGTTACTTTGGCCTTAGCACATACTAGGGTTCTTAATTCGCTAATTTCTGATCAAGTTCCTTTGCTCCCTGTGGATACGATCCCTACTTCCATTATACTTGCTTAGTGTGCATGAAAGTAGGTTAATTATATTTGGTTAGGAGTACACGGCAAACGCCTACCACTAGGTGTCATGACGCCATCACCTTATGGAGAAACATGTATAAATTAGTTTAGATGATGGCTGGAGAAAATGGCTCAGGCTAGTGGAACATCCAAGTCCAAAGGGGATATCGAACAGTAAAACACATACCTACCTCTCAAAAGGGCTTCCGGAGGTAGTTTACCTTTGTATATTTCGACGGGGACTAATGAGTTCCAACGGTATGCTCGAAGGCTGAGCCAAGATTTGAACTGAATTTCTGGATTCCCCGAACTCAATGACGAAGAGGTTGTATCGGCCTGCTATATGCACACTGAGTCAAAGATCGTCAACGGAGGTGAAGTGTATGTTGCTAGCAATTAGCTACTCAACTGTCACCTCTTCAATAATGAATACTTTCTGTCTGCTATGGGTCTAATTCCAGCCTTTCATAAGGGTAATCTGCCGAGGGATTTCCTGTTTCCTGTCGGACTATTATATATTTTATTTTTCACTATTATTGACTAACTATTCTTTTCGTTGTGCAGCCCATTCTCAAACTTTGTTGACCAAGTCTGGTCCTAAGATGGCCGAGCGATTGAGCAATTCTTCCTTGAAGGCGGCGAGGTTGAGGTTGGATATTGCGGCCAAGGTCATGAAGAAGTCAACCGCATCAAAGGTGTGTATTCTTTCTGAACCTTGTTCCTTTTTGTGCTTTGGATTATGCTAACTTTCTCTTGCTCTAGGATCCTGCTAAGTCGTAGCCGAAGAAGACGAAGGAGCGCTAGGATAATAAGTAGCTCAGATTAAAAAAGCCTTGCCCAAGGCTAAGGCGGAGCAGGAGAAGGCAAGGAAGGTCAAATTGATCGAGGCGACAAGTCCACATAATCCTGTTGCGGATACGTTCGAGAGGGCTGATGGTGCTGGCTTCTCCTTGCATTCTTTCGACTTCCAACCCGTGCGAAGTCTAGGATATACTCCTCGATCTCCCACCCACGACGGGAGAAGGGAGATCCTTCTGGAATGGTTGTTGCCATAATGCCCTTAACCAAGCTCCGTCGCTTGAACAAAAATAAGAGATGCAAGACGGCCATCGGAACATCTAGACACCGGTCAATTGGGAGAACATCAATGCCACCTTGCGGCCGAATGAGACCAACGAGCTCTTCCGCTCCTGGCTCGACGTGAGTATTTCTTTTTTACCCTCATTTCATCCGAGTGACTTTATGTAGTTTATTTGCTAACTCTTTCCTTTTTTTTTTTTAACAATTCTTCATCCGAATGTCGAACGGCTCAAAATCGAGTGAGTTTGTTTGAGGAGTGGAAGAAGGGTGAATGATAAGAATCACTTCACCGAGGTCTATGATGAGAAAGAGGCCAAGCGGACACTCTGAGGGCCATCAAGATGGACCAGGAGGGCTTCTAGGTCAAGCGAGACGATTGGAAGAAGAAGAGACCCGACCTCATCCTTGCCCGCGATTCTGCCCTTACTGCCAAGGTTGATGCAGAGGCCAAGCTTTAGAAGGAAGAAACAAACTTGGCCAATGTCCGAGGTAAGCTGAAGGAGGCTAAGGAGAAATCAGCTCGGGCCGGGGAGAAAGCAGCAAACCCAGGCCTGTGTGATTAGTTTCTCTTTCCTATAGCGAGATACCGATGGATGGAGGAGCATAGCCATGCATAGCATTAGGGTTTTTGATTTTGACGGAATTGCATCAATATAATCTCTAAATTTGGGAATGCTACAATTTGTTGAAAATGGAGTAGGAGAGAAATAAAGTAACAATTAATATTATGTTGATGATGAACAAATTAGTGATTTAATTATAACATTAAAGGTGGAAAATGGATTTTCATAGGATGAAAGTCAGATAGTGATATAAGGTCGATGTAATATGTGATTCAAGTGGTGATGTGATGATTTTGTTGTGCCTGAGATTTCTAGGTGATCGGGAATTAGGATGAAGAATTGAGGTTGAGGCAGATGATAAGGTCTAGGGGGAGAGTGAGAGGAATGTGAGATTTATTATTGTAAAAAAAAAATGATATAGAACTGGTGAAAAATGATATGCATTTGAGGGGAAATTACATAAAAGTCAACGAAAATGATATCATCTATCTTATCTGTGGAGAGCTTAATATGTTGAGGAAAAGCACATAGTAATTTCGAATTCAGAGTTAATCGAAAAAAAAATAACGAAAACCATTAACATTAGTACATTACCTGTCATCCTGCTCGACGCCAAAGTGCTGCTCGCCGCCGCAGTGTTGCTCGCCGCCGAAGACGCTGGTCGCCGCCGAAGACGCTGGTTGCCGCCGCAGACGCTGCTCGTCGACGCTAACTGAACTGGGATTGGGGATTTAGGGTTTTCGAAAACCCTTGAAGGAGTGCAGCAAAATGGCTGAATGAACGTGACTTGAAGTGCTTAGTTTTTTTGTTTTTGGTGTTTCTTGTTGGTTTGTTTTAAATTTTAATTGGGCTGAGAAAAAAGCCCTTAGTTTGTATCTTTTAATTAGGCTAAAACTTTTAATTTGGTATATATTTTTAAAATGGACTTCAAATTGTAATTCAAGTTGGGTTAGAAATTAATGTATAAAAATTTATACTTTAAAATTTTTCGAACATGTTTGCGAGCTTTTGAGCCGAACTCTACTAGGCTTGGCTCGGCTTGTTAAGGTCGCGAGCCGATCTCGAACTCGAGTCGAGCCCTCTCGAGCCGAGCTTTGACCGAGCCGAGCTCGAACACTTTGCGAGCCACCCTGGCTCATTAACACCCCTAGTGATAATAATGATATCGTTTATTACATAAATGACATCAGTTTGTCTAATAATAAAAAGGTATATAAATAGTCGACAAATAATGATGAGATAGGTGGAAATGGTACAACTCTGTTAAAAAATAACACAAAAATCAATAATAATGATATGAAACATACCAATAATTACATGAAAGTGTTTTACAAATGATATGAAACAAATTCAAAAAAATGACATGAAAAACCTTCAAAATGATACGAAAAACACCAATAATAATGTTAAATAATTTATAATGACATGAAACTGTTTTATTAGTTCACACATGTGAGATATTGTTATACGGTAAGTAGGGCCGAATCTAGGATATTGAATTTTAGGGGGGAAGGGGTTCCTAACTAAACAAAACAATCATTATAATACACGGATGAAAATAAAGTTGAGTTGTAACTATACCAAAATCGAACTCTATATAATTCGAAACATTTATTAGAGATACCTTCATCATATCGGTATTTCAACATATCTACATTTTCAATAAATTCAACATATTGACTTTCACACTCATCAATAGATGCAACTTTTACTTTTATATCTTCAACTATTTGTTACTAAAGTTTATAAGAAGTTGCTATAATTTTAGTAAATGTAAATATAAACAAACCCAAAATTTTTAATAATAAGAATTCTTTTTTCAATAACTTTAAATAAATCTTGATCATACATAATATATATGAATAATGTAGGCAGTCAAATTCTTGGAAATTGTAAATGGAAGAAGAATTAATTATTATTTCAGCAAAAAAAGTTGGTTAGAATTAGAGCTATGATTAAAAGAGGTGGATACTATAATCAAAATATGAAAATGAAGATCCAAAATGAAAAAGAACAAAAATGTTAAAATAGAAAAGAGAAAGAGCAAGAAGTAAAAAACAAAATTAATAAATAAAAATAAAAAAATAAAAAGGCATCAAGCAAAGAAGAAAGAAAAAAGAAAGATGAAAGCTGAAAATGTATACAAGGAGAAACCTGCATCACATGCAAGAACTTAGTAGTGAGAGAACCACGGACGGGAGCAAGTTGCATTATATGTAATAATAGAGCAAGCATCAGTTTTAAGCTATTGCAAAATCTGTTTAACGTTCTAAGAAAAAAGAAACCCAATTTTGGGTGGGGAATGTGTTGCATCTAGGACAAATAATAGATCAACTCCTAATGCATTTTTAACCTTTGAGAGACAAAAGACTTTTTCTTTGGCTAAAAACAAAAGGAAATTCCAATGGGAACCCCAAACTTCTCGAGTTTTTCATTGGTGACTCTCAGTTTTTTTTATTCATATTCGTAATCCTTTATTTTTCTTCTAGTTCCAAATGAGATGTTATAAAGCAAAAAACCTTAATCCTATTAACTTTCAATTAGAATTAATGTCTTGGCACACAAACCAAGGTGATTTCGATCATTTTTTGGTTAATTTTGACCCTTAAGAGTTTAAATGACACTCAATCCATTAGGCGACCAATCTTTAGGCATGAAAATCAATTTAGCATTTAAATTTGACTCTTAAGGGCAAAAATGAGTTCGAAAACTTTACCAAGCTCTATTTGTGGCATGAAAACCTAGACAATTTTCAAGCACGCAAACCGAGACATTTATTCTAATGAAAAGTTAACAAAACTAACAATTTTTTACTCTACAAGTTCATATTTGGGAGTAAAACAATAATTGAGGGTTACCAGTGAGAATAAAAAAAAAAAACTTAAAGCCACTAATAGACAATTCAAAATATTTGAGGTCATCATTAGAAATTCGCAAAAACAAAATTATGTTTTAGCTCCCACTGCCCTTTGCAAAATATGACATCTATAACTTGTTTTGTCAACATTATGCTTGGATTTGGAATTGGTGATACGGAAACTTCGTCCAATTCGACCAGAAATTTCGTGAGATTTGGCCCGAAATTTCTTGCAAATTAGATTTGCCTAATCTGATTTGAGTGACCTTTACATACAATTGGGAAAATAGTTGGCTTCATTCAATAAATCCAAGAGTGAGCTACATAGGCAAGATTAGACACTTCAGGTGACAAAATATCACAATAGTTGATAACTTTATATAAATAAATGAACCCACTTTGAGATGAAATTAGTAATACAACACTTTAAAGCTTTAAAGACGCAAATACCATAGATCAAAGTTGCAAAATGAAGAGGAATACTTTTAAGCTCTTTACTCTAGTTATCTTACTACTAATCTTCCTAAGTGTAACAGGTTAGTATATCAAATCTCTTCAGCATTTTACCTTGAGCTTTGATCCCCATATAGGCATATACTATATATTTTTCGATGTTTTTAGCCAGCATATTGCATTTTAAGAATGAGGAAGTAGAACAGTGGTAAGTTTTTCCATTTTATGTGCAGAGATTGTGAGTTCAATTCTCATTAAGGGGTGGGCTTTGGGTAGGTTGTACTTGGGGGTACGAGAGCGTTAATGTAATATCATACCAATTTTATTTTATTTTTTTGGTAAAAACAAGCATAACCTTACATAATAGTACTCCATGAAAAAGACCTTCATCAATATATTTGTCACACTTGAAGAATCAAGGTTGGCCTAATGGTCGTAATATTCTCCTTCCACCCCTGTGACAGGGGTTCGATTCGCACCTCTTGTAAGAAGGATCCCCACTTTCCCCCCTTACTTGCAAGGAAATTCGTAAAAAAACTTGTTTGTTAAATGCATTTCGAAACTTACATCCTAAACTTAGCATCCCCTTCCATTATTCCCATTTATATATTCAATTTATATATTTTTTATCTGTATGTAAGTTCATCTTTGGACCAACGTAGTTGTCATGGCGGGATATCATATCCAAATTTTTATATGATTGGCTAGTTTAGGATAATCTATTGAATTGAATTTACACTTACAATATACTTATAACTGAAAATATGTCAAAAGTCATTGATAAATTTATTATTTGAAGGAAAGGATTATTATTTCTAACCAGAACGTGTAATATGGAGTAATAACTAAAAGATAAAAGAATAAAATGTATGTGCTGAGAAATGAAAAAAGACTTGTTGCCTTGTTGGAAATTGCCTTTTGGGTTATTGAAATAGTAAACGAAATATATAAACCCACGTCAAAAATTATTAAAAAAGACGGTCTAATTTTAATATAAAAGTAGACATGGTAACTAAATGAATTAAACTAGTCCTTGAAAGAAATTAACCTAGTCATTACTGGACTAATTTTTTTTCTTAATACTGGGCTTATCATTGTCTAATTTTAATTTAAAAATAGGCGGTGTCTTACAAGACAAACTCAACCCACGTATACATCAATACATGTGACATTATTATTCTGTAAAACTGTATTCTTAATTTCTTATGGCATCTACATATCTTTTATATCATTTGTGTTTGATACCCATCCGATCCGGTATTACTACCTCCGTCTTTTATTAGTTTACCCACTTTGACTTATAACTCTATTTATCTTTATTACTTAGACCATCATTTGTACTTTATATGTAAGGAAAATTTAATCATGTGTAATATTGTTTGATTCGTCTCAATATATATGTAGTTTTGGAATATTAAATTTTTATAATTTTTACAAATACATAATTAAAGATATTAATACTCAAAGTTTTATATCGATAAATGTGAAAAATCAAAAGAGGTAAACTAAGAAAGGACGAAGGGAGTATTTTCTAAAAATAGATGTAACTACATTTTTTTTTGATAATTAACATAAGTGCTATATTTTGCAGCTCCAGTGGTGGGAAAAATGCCACAAGCAAATTTTCCGAAAATGTCGGTGATATTTGAAGTAATACTACGAGGAGAATTGGGGATACAACCACAACAGTCTGCATCTCTTGACCAAAAACCTGAGATTGTTGAAACAAATAATGAAAATGAAATTGCTATGTTGAAAGCAAATGAAGATGCAAATGTTGAAGACAAATGCGCAGAATTGGGAAAATTTTGTACCTCAGATGGACCATTTTGTTGTAAACCTCTGACTTGCGTTAACATAGTGTTTGTTGGAATCGGTCTATGTGAAAATATTCAGACCTAGTTATGTCGTCAAGAATTTCCCTCTTCCTATAATGTCTTTTTCCCCTACTTCAAAAATATTGTATGATTAAGAATGTTGTTTCAATTAATTCCCTATTTTGTTATGTAGTTGATCTTGTTCACTAAGATACATAAATGTGTGGTCATATATGTATCATATGTAGCAAGTTTTTGGATAGTATATTGATCATTGTTGTTGCTATATTACTCATTTCTTCTATGAGGACGAGCAAGATTTATAATCTTGCATGATGTGCTTATTAAGGATGACTGGGTACACTTCCTTTGTTCTTTTTCAATTGCAATAATTAAATTTCACAATGTGTAAGATTAACACTTAATTTCTTTAATTAATTTTTAGTAAAAATTATAAAAATTTTACATTTTGAAAGTATTTATCGAGACGAATCTAAGAAGACCACATATGACTATATTTTTCCTTACATAAAATTCAAAATAGATACTGAAAGGGTGACGGTCTGGTGGATGAAAAGTGCAAAATTCAATTGTTGCAATAGAAAAAGAACGAGGGATTAATGAATACCTATTGAGTTTCTTTTATCTCATAATCAACCTGTATTGTCCATTGAAGATAAAAATTAAAGATTCTTATTAATGAGAATTTAGAGTTTAGACAATTTGTTTTAGTAATTAGTAATTTAAGATTTAATTATTATTCGACAACAACTTGTTTCAATTTAGTTAGATGTTTTGAGTTTCGCCTGCTAAACAAATGAAAATAAGAAGATATTTTGGTTTCCGAAATGCATTTAACTTAAAGACGATTAAGTTAAATGGGGTATTTTTGTCTTGAATTAGCTTATCAAACTTACATTGATACGTTGAATATCCAATATCAACTTAATTGTTTCAATTCAATCTATACAAATATATTAAAAAAACGTGCATGATGATGTATACATTTCACGTGGCACCTCTGTTATAAGTCATGTCATTTAACAAATGTAAAATAAGCTTGCAACAAGATTTGAACCCGTGACCTCTTGCTACAATAGATGACAAAATTACCATCTCAACTAACTTTTAATCATGTTTTAAGTGTCCACATTATTATATTAGTACCTTTTAAAGGTTGAGTTTTCCTTAATATATTTTAATGGGAATGAAAAATAATGCATATTAAGTTCTAAATACAATACTAACCCGGAACAACGCCCGGGCCCATATACTAGTTAATTAGATGTCTTGTATTTCAAAATTAACTTAGACAATTAACCTAAATGGAGCATTGTTACCTTGATTTGGCTTATCGACTTACATTGAACATTGATTTTATCCAATAACAACTTGCATCAATTAAAATAATAACTTCGCATTAAAATTATTAAATAATAAGAATTTAATTTTCAATGATTCAATAGTAATTTAGAGTTTCGAGACATTTTTGTTTTAGTAATTAGTAATTTAAGATTCAATTATTCGTTAACAACTTCCTTGTTTTAATTCATGGAAATGTTTTGAGTTTCGAAATGCAGTTAACTTGAATAATACGATTAATTTAAATGGAGTATTTTTTTTTTTTATCTTGAATAACTAGCCTATTGGCTTACATTGCTTACATTGATATAATAGAATATATATATCATCTTGTTTTAATTCAATTAGATGTTTCGAGTTTTGAAATTAACTTAAATATGATTAACTTAAATGAAATATTTTCATCTTGAATAGTTTTTCGACTTACATTGATATATTGATCTTATCCAACAACAACTTCTTTAAAGTTGAAGACTTGCTTTGTTTTTAAATGCCATTAACTTGAAACAATATCACTTAAATGAAATATTGTTATCTTGAATTTGCTTAGCGACTTAGTATCAACTTGTTTCAATTCAATAGATGTTCCGAGTTTCCAAATAAATTTAATTTAACTTTAATAGAGTATTATTATCTTGAATTAGCTTATCGACTTACTTTGATATATTGGTCCAGTCCAATATCAACTTGTTTTAATTGATCCATTATATACTTAGTTTCGAAATGAATTTAACTTAAATATGATTAACATAAATAGAGTACTATTGTCTTGAATTAGCTTATCGACTTAAAATTATACAAGCGTAAATCTTATCCAATGTAGTAGCTTATGCAATTCAATCAGATGCTTTGAGTTTCGAAATGCATTTAACTTAAAGATGGTTAACTTAAGAGGAGTATTGTTGTCTTTGATAACTTCTCGACTTACATTGATACATTCATTGATCTTATACGGTAACAACTTGTTTTAATTAATTAGATGTTTTGAATTTAAAAATACATCTCAATTATATAAGGGAAGAGGATAGGGACACCAAAAATAGTAATTCCTTTTATACCCTTAAGTAATAAATTCAAATTCACCATCTTTAATTTTATCATTATATCCTCAATTAACAAAATATTTACATCATCATTGATTTATTGACTTTCAAAAAACAGAAGAAAAATATACAATGAACTTTACGGATAATTTTTCGTATTGATTAATACGCAATTCACCTTTTGTATGTTTTCGCACGCATCGCGTGCATATAGGACTAGTTTAACTAACTTAAACGGAGTGTTGTTATTTTGAATTAGCTAGCTTATTGACTTACATTGATTCATTTATTAATCTTATTCATCAAGAACAACTTGTTTCAATTAAGATGTTTGAGTTTCGAAATGCATTTAACATAAAAAGACGATTAACTTAAATGAAGTATTATTATACGTATCTTCAATTAGCTTATCAACTAGCCTTTTGTGCACGCGATGCGTGGATGATATTTTTAGGCCTAATACTAAGTAGTAAACAAACTGAAAATGCAAGTTAGTATTTAAGTTCACCTCCATTTTGTGAATAAGATTCTTTCATGTTCTTTTTATGTTGTTATTCTTTTTTGTGATTTTGAATACTTTTTTGTTTCTCAAGTCTTAGATGCGCATGTTCTTTTATAATCAGTATGATGTTCTTTACTAAATATCTTCATGTTCTTTTTTTTTTTTTTGGTTTTATTCATTTTTGTAATTTATAATAGTTTTTGATATGGATTTCAGTAATTTCTTTATGATCCCAAAATTGTAACCGAAAAGTATAAGACAATTTCAGTTTTTTTTTCCTTGTCTAACTTCTAAATTCTGATTTCACAAATTGATATTTAAAATTTTTCATCATTTTAAATGTTCACACTTTGAGTTTCAATTATATTTGAAATGAAATTTTAAATTTTCCATACACAATTTGATTTTGCATGAAATGGTCATTTTAATTTATCTCCTTTTCTAAATTTTAACACTTTGAGTTTCAATTATATTTGGAATGAAATTTAAGTTTTTCATACACAATCTGATTTCGCATAAAATGGTCATTTTTTATTTTTCTTCTTTTCTAAATTTTAACACTTTGAGTTTCAATTATAGGTGAAGTGATATTTTAAATTTTTCATACACAATTTGATTTCGCAAATTAATGTAAATTTTTTTTCTTCAGAAAATGGATTTTTGCAAAAGTTGTTCGTAAAAAGGTTTGATATTGTTTGTTTTTCAAAATTTATTTCTGAATATGGATATTTTGCAAAAGTTTTGGGCAAAAATTTATATTGAAATTTAAAAAAAAGAACTAAATTTGTAACTTCTTCATCAGTGTCCTAAATGAATCAAATTCCATACACATCTTGTTTTCAGATTTTATATGAAAATGAATCAAATTTAAGTCTAATTATATAAAGCCCTTTTCAACTAATTTCTATTATCTCCATTTTTTCAACTACATAACAGTCGACTAATGTGAAATAACTTTGAAGATTAAAATAATTATGTACTTGTTTGAAAGTTCGCAAATCGTTGATGGACGAATATGTGTGATATCACTGTAGAAATCTTATGTTTTTCTCAGATTTGTGTTTATAGGTAATTTTTGTGATTATGTAACTGTGAATGGTTATTGAGAACAATGAATTGTAAGTGAATTTTGTGAATGTTTTTGTATGTATTGACGTCCTAGTATATTAGTTTTAGTTTGTAAGTTAATTTTTAGTTTTTGTAAAGTTTCCTGATCATTTGAGTGATTTGCGTGATTTTTACAACGTGATTTTCTCAATTCTATGAGTGATTTGTAAAGTTTCCTCATATAAGTGATTTCTAAGTGATTGTTGAAATTAATTTCCGGTGGCTTTGTTTGACCCCCGTTTTGGTATTGAGATTCCTTTTGTAATTTAGAAAGGAAAGGGGGGCAAAATAGTCAGTTCAAAAGAGAACACCGTTGCTCCCCCATTCCCTTATGTAATAGAGATTTACATTGATATATACATTCATTGACCTAACGCAATATCCACTTATTTCAATTCAAATAGACATGTTTTAGTTTTGAAACAAATTTAACTTAAAGATGATTAACTTAAATGTAGTGTCGTTGCCTTTAATTAGTTTCTCGACTTACATTAATGCATTCATTAATATTATCGAATAACAACTTGTTTCAATTCAATTAGAGGTTTTATGTTTCGAAATGAACTTAATTGAAAGACGATCAACTTGAATGGAGTATTGTTATCTTGACTTAGCTTATCGGCTTACATTGACACATTCACTTGGTAAAATAGCACTCGAAATGATTAAAGCAGATGTTTTGAGCTTCAAATATATTGAATATAATATAGCATAATAATGATCAACTTAAATGGACTATTATTTTTTTAAATCTTTGATTAGCTTGTCAACTATTATTGATACATTCACCAAAAATATCTTTGCTAATTAGGATTTAGAACTATACATATTTTAAACTTTTCCAAATCGATATGATTCGAAATAATATCAATGAAGTAAACATTTATCAATGTGACTTTTGTACACTTTTTTTGGTAAGTATAAACTATAAACAACATGCTTTTGGAAACAATCACCTAATCTGCTTTCTTGACTGAATCAATTTAAACCAAACCAGAGATAGTACTTGGTACAAGATGGAAAGGAAGGTCCATAATTTTATGGACAAATACAACAAGACCGTAACTAACATGACGTAAATTTGAGATTTACGTACGAGCTTATGTGATTTTCGTCAAAAAGAAAAATGGACTAAAACAAAACCGAAAATAAACTACAATAGAGCTATGGATTGAATGGTTAAACTATTTGCGTATAATCCAAAATAAACTGCAATAGAGCTAAAAATGCAACCTGGAAAAAAAATTAAACCGATCACTGAAAAAGAAAATTTTACTGAACTGAAAAATAAATGTTAACTGAATTGAAAAATAAATTCTAACTGAACTGTTCAATTACATAGACAGTTTGACATATTGTTCACTCGGTTAGGCCTTTCTCTCTCTAAAAAGCCAGTCATTGGAATCACCAGAGGGAAACCTTGGATTTATGGTCTAAGGGCTCTGGGAGTTAAATTCTAGAGTTTCTCTCTTGCTTAGTCCATGGAATCTCAAAGTTTATCTAAGCCAGTTCCTCCAGATGGGTCTTGCATGGCTCAAGCTCAAGGTATGGAAGGTGTTCAAAGTGTTCCGCGTGCATATAAAAATGCCTTAAAAGGATCCTTTAAGGAAATAGTAGCTAATTCCACTCATTGGTTTCAACAAGCTAAAGCAATTTATCTTAATTCTATGATTGGGATGAACCTGAAGTTGAAGTTCCTAAAGGGGATAATGTTGTATTGTTTTCTAAGGAAAAAATACAACAGCTTCGTAAACCTTGGAGTTTAACTTTAATGGGTAAATGTTTGGGAATTTCTATTAGACCATCATTTATGACGCAGAAGGTTCGTTCCTTGTGGAAACCAAAAGGCGCTGTGGAAGTTATTGATCTGGGAAAGGGGGTTTACTTGTTTCGTTTCAATATTCAAGATGATTATGAAAAAGCTTTGTTTGATGGGCCTTGGTATGTCCTGGATCATTATCTTATGATCAAACGTTGGCAACCAAATTTAGACCAACAGAAAAACATTTTGATAAGTTAGCTGTATGGGTCCATTTTCCAGAATTGCCAGTCGAATATTATGACAAAGAAGCGCTTTATTTGATAGCTAGCAAGGTGGGAAAGCCAATTCGAGTAGATTATGCAACAAATAACTTGATAAGGGCTCGCTATGCGCGAGTTTTTGTTGAAGTGGATCTAGATCATCCAATTCTAACTAAAGTTTGGATTGGGAATTGCTGGCAGACAATATTGTATGAGAATTTACATTTACTATGTTTTCATTGTGGTCACATTGGCCACCAGAAGGCTCAATGCTCTGAACGGAAGGAGGAAAACAAGGGGGAGCAGGGTGGAGCAGATGAGCTACAAGATGGTGAGGATACAGATGGCATGAACAACAAACAAGTGTCACCTGGGGATGCGACACATGTTATTCACTCAAAAGAAACAATTCCAACAGTTGGCAAGGATAGTTGTTTCCAAAGGTTTAATGGATAATGGATGCAATGCGAACTTGTCAGGAAGTTATGGGCCTTGGACTATAGTTCTTCATAAAAAAAGAATGGTTAACTCTCCAAGTTTGGCCCATCAAACAAGAGCAAATAAAGGTAAAGCGCCAATTAATTACTCCTCTTTAATGCCGTCGGGGAGCCGAAAACCAAAACACAACCATATAAATTCCAATGGCCCCTCTACAAGTAATTACTGGAGAATCTTGAACTCAAAAGGTGGGGATATCCAAATCCCAGACTCACAAACCGAAGTTGATTGTGGTAATATCGAGGCTTCCAACGCCATGTTAATATCATGCAGCTACTACTCCAGACGCCTCTTCAAATTCCATTTCTCTTCCGGTTGATGACAACCACTTGGCAAAACAAATTCTACCTAATCCTTCTATGATTGCCTCCACTTTAAACCAGGATGCTTGCTTGCAAAACCATATTCCTACTTCACTGAAATCACTCTCCACTGAAACCTCTAACCCACTACAAGAAAATAGGTTTTGGGCGACGAATTTGAAACTCAAGGGCAACAAAACTGAATATCGTGGCCCATAGTTGACAACAAGAGCGACGAGTTGAATTTGTTGCCCTAGAGAACACTATTGTGCGACAAAAATGCTTTTTGTTGCCCAAATACATATTAGGGCGACGAACTAAATTTTCGTTGCCCATTAACTTAATAGGGCGACAAAATTACATATTACGTTGCCCTTGTTTAGTGATGGGCCAGTTCAAATTAAAAATTCGTTGCCCAAACCAAATAGAAAAACGCGTAAAAATTAAACTGGCTCCAAAATTTTGCCACAAAAACACGTTCCTTCCCATCACCCCAGAGAATTCAACTGCTCACAACTCTCAACTCACTCTCTCTTCGGTTCACGGTGGTTCAGCGGTGGCATCTTCTTCAGTTTTTCCCGGTGATTTGTGATTTCCGACGAGATATTGGACGTTTCTCAGGTGACGATTTCAGTTGTGATGGCCAATTAATTTTTTCATTGAATCAAATTGAAATATCTTACGTTTCTCAGCATCTTCTTTGATGAATTCTTTAATTATGATCGAAATTTCAGTTGATGGTTAGTTGTTACCCTCTTATGCTCTGCCCTAACCTTTTAAAAATTTCGCAGGTGGTGATGTGGGTGGCTGCCGGAGATCAACGGTGAGGCTAGCGGCGATTTCGGCGGGAAGGTTGGTATCTTTTGTTGTTTTACCCTAAGTCACGAATCAACCCCTCTTCTTGTCAAGCAAAACAGTTCTTTACCTTGAATTATTGTTATGAATTTGTCAATTACGAAATTCTAGGTTTTCTACTTTCTTTCTCTTTCCCTCTTTTTCATCATCATTCTTTGTATTTTTCTGTTTCAAATTTGCTGTTTGATTTACTGTATTTTTACCAATTTTGAATTTATTTAATAATCATGGAAAGGGACGGCTGTTCACAATAGTTATAAAGGGGATATTATAGTATGTAGAGGGGCTGTTCACAATTCTACATTTATTACTGTTGGTCAGATTTTTATGGCCATAAATATTGAAGAGAATCATCTTGAAAAGATATATTTTCTTGAGATGAAAAGAAAGTTTTCAAAACTGTTTTTTAAAAAAATTGGCATATATCATGCTTTATTGCTGCTGCGTCTTAGATATATTAGATCAGATTTGGTTTAGAGAAGATACCAGACAGTGAATGTAACAATACTTGTATGGATGATGCTATGTGAGAACTGAGAAGTAATGCGAATCAACTAGTTTGATAGCTAGATTTTTGATGAAATAGCGTTGACACGTAGGCCCTGTAAGCAAAGGAAGATTTATAAGGATGATTATTATCTCAAATTCTGCAATAGCTACATGAAGATACACCTAGAAATTATTAATTTTTGAATTGAATGTTTTACTTTTTGAAGTGCTCATCCTTCATAGATGTCGTTGTCCTTGTTGTGAAGGTAGCACTACCTGAAGGTAGCAAAATATTTGAAGCTCTCGATTGACCAGAACTAGAAATTTTGGCCGTTTCATCTGATTTATTCCCATATGATATCATTTTTCTCAGTAGCTCACCTATTGATTTGCATGAATCACATGTCCAACTGAAATTTCACAAATATCATCAGGTAATAGGCCTAAACAATATCTGAAAAGGAAATACATAAACTATTTCATACTGTCATGATTGCTGAGAAAACAACAGACAGCTCAGGTTTTCCCACCAAATAGGATACACTGCACATTCATTTAATAAGAGATACTTCCGTATGTGATGATATTCCAACTTACATATGCTCAACTGTGTTCCAACATTCAGTACAATGAATCAGAGAACTAGAAAAGCCTTCGACTCCACAGGTTTGACATATTTTCTCCTATAGGCAAAAGAAACACCATTACTAATCTTTTAAATTGACACTATTGCTCGATAGTGCCAAAACTAATTTTTTTGCATTCAATTACCTAAGCTAGTAAGCTTGAAGATAATTACCAAAAGATCATTCATGTTCTTTTGCCTTAGCTTGTTGTATACTTGGTTAATCTTTTTGTTTGTTACTCTATGAGTGTAGACAAGCGAAACATGTATTTTTATTTTCGTGTCGAAGAATGTGTCATTACACTATGACTACGAATCTCAGTTTGTCTTGTACAACCAGCATCTGTTTGTAACTATTACAACCAGCATCTCTAAATTCCGTCTTCTCTCTATCGTCTAAATTCTTCTGTTCTTCTATTCTTCTCTTCTGTTCTGTCTTCTTTCTTATCTCTATACTCTTGTTCTTGACAGAAGGTTAGCTGAGTAGTTGAACTGAGTTGGAAATGTTAGGCCTACTCAGATTCAAACATATGCTTCACGATCTTCTATGATGTCTCCTTCATCTGTGGAGAGCTTAATATGTTGAGGAAAAGGAGACTTACAGGGTGTACCGATGTCCTTCATCTGTGGAGAGCTTATTGATAAGACCAATGTCTTTTACAGTTTCCTTCACATACTTCCTCTTATTCACCATAGTGTCCTTATCACTTCTTGCTATTTCTTATCCTAGAAACATTCTCATTTTTTCCTAGATCTTTAGTATTGAATTCATCACCCAGCTCTGCTATGCATGCACTGTCATTACCTGTAATCTTTCATTAAGATATATGCAAGATAAAGAAAACACCATATTAGTAAATTAAGGAACTTTAAGATACATATAGTAGTATAGGTAGCAAAGATTTAATTTTCACTCAGGTTTCAGATCACTGAAAGCCAGCAACAAATAAAGAAATCGACCTAGGGGAAGATGCATGATTGTTGACTAAAGAATTAAATAAGCCGCATGTTCTTAATATCTATCCCAGTTTATACCAAGCTAGAAGTCTGATTTTTAATTACTTGGAACATGTTGTGAGCTGAAATTAGGCCTACATAGTATTTGTGATTAGCATAGTATTTGTGATTCTTTGCCAAATTTCAATAGAAAGTTTGCTTCCAAACTTCATAAAATCGTGTAAGTAACTAATTGCAGGGGAGTATATGTTTTCAATCTTTGATATTAGGAATGATGAAACCTCTATATATAAGAATATTATTTACATCAACAAATGAATAAAAAGAATCATTATTTACAAAGTGAATCATAAAAAAAGTCCATCAAGAATGGGAGAAGATGAAGGTGTTCTGGTACAATTGCTATGAATCTGTTGCATGGAATCATATGCATCTTCACCTTCATTTCATCTCATATATTATATAGAACCATATTATATAGAAACATATAATGTGGTAGGTTGACTATTCATGTCACAAATAGAGCAATCTGTAAGAACTTAGATGCATAATGCGGAAAATCAAGTATCAAATACTTGTACATCTATCCCAAGATCATTGCATAAATTAGTATGAATCAAATAATAGTATAGAATTATACCTTTGATGCGTATGTTCCTCTTGTCCACCAAACTTCTAGTGGAGATCACCTTAGACGTCAAGCGCCGTTCCTCTAATGTTGGTCCACGAACAACACTTGGATCACCACGTATGCTAGTACGGAAGAGAGAAAAGCATCTCTTACTTTTGTGGTGAGGGCCGAAAATGAGTGTGAAAAGACTAAGGGAAAAATCAGATTTTTCACAGAAGTTGTAAAGTGATGTACACCTTTGTAACCCCTATCAATATATAAGGTGGTTACAAAAGAGGTGTTTCATGAGGCTTTATTTTGCCTCATAATGTCATACATTATGAGCCTAATAAACTCATGAGTTACAACTCTTCCCATCCATCATCAAACCGCGCAACCCATTTCACAAATGGATTTGGATAAATATCCAAGTGTCATTACTTGTGTGACCTCATAGGACTCAATGATATTAGTAGTTGGCCCTAATCATATTAGTCCAACAAACCACAATTAGCTTCTAGCAAAACGTTGTGATCATCTAATATTATTGAATATATTATCTCCATAACTTATCCTAATATTATTTAGTTTATTACACTTGATCGAGGACAAAATCCTTCAATCTCCCACTTGTCTAAGAACAAGTGTTAACCTTCAAACTCCTTAAGTCGCTTAATGTCTAACTTGATGAATGATAACATCATATGTTCATCATACAATATTCAAGTCGTTCCTTGAAATCTGAGTTCGAACTGTCGAAACAAATGATTAACTTCTTAATCCATTTGAGCACGGCCATGCATTTTCAGTTCTCACTCTTCAAGAGGCCAAGACACCAATCCTAACTCTTAGGAGGACTTATCCAATCTTGTATGACCAAAGCTCCCACTCAATTCATAGCAGTTCCAATCGCTGCTTTTATAACCTCCTTTTACGGCACGGCGTTTTGCAGCGTCAAGAACATACTAATCCTTAAGTAAGAACAGTTTCATACTCATGTCAAAGGAATCCACTAAATATATTAATAAGAGTCTCATAAACCTTTTAGAGAACTCCCACTAGGTCTGCCCAGCGTGTATCAACTATACAAGCCTATGCAAATGACTAGACATCTCCATGTCCCTATAGCCCATGAAACTGCGCTATCAATCAACTTGCAATCTAGTCCAGAAATTGAATCATTTACGTTCAACTTAATGATTCGAACTAGGGACTAAGGTATATTATAACTCCTGTTCACTGGATAGAGTTCCATTTGTCAAATCACGTATTTGACAATTCTATCAAACGTTATAAAATACTTTGAACGTTTTATTTAATACTAAACCAAGATTAAATAAGAACAAAATTTTATTGATAAACATAAACATAACATATCAAAGCGAGTAATTATAACTGTGAACTAATTAAAAGTAAATAGTACACAATTAAACCCACTCTCCTATATGCTTAAGCCCTATAGCCCTAGTATGACTCTCATGCTTGGGCTGTGGCAAAGGTTTAGTCAAAGGATCAGCGACATTGCTATCCGTATGAACCTTGCAAACTATTACATCCTTTCTCTCAACGATTTCTCGAATGAGATGAAACTTTCTAAGTACATGTTTACATCTTTGATGTGATCTTGGTTCCTTAGACTGAGCTATGGCACCATTGTTATCACAATGTAAAACAATACCATCTCCAACACTAGGCACTACTCCTAGCTCCAGAATGAACTTCTTCATCCAAACGGCTTCCTTTGCTGCATCTGCTGCAGCAATATACTCAGCTTCTGTCGTAGAATCAGCGACAGTGCTTTGCTTTGAACTTTTCCAGCTCACTGCCCCTCCATTTAGACAAAAGATGAAACCAGATTGGGATCGGAAATCATCTTTGTCAGTTTGGAAACTTGCATCTGTGTAACCCTCAACAATTAACTTACTTTCACCTCCATACACTAAGAAATTATCCTTAGTCCTTCTCAAGTACTTTAGGATATTCTTAGCTGCACTCCAGTGTGCGTCACCTGGATTTGATTGGAATCTGCTACACATGCTCAAGGCATATGAAACATCTGGGCGAGTACAAATCATGGAGTACATAATGGACCCTATAGCTGACGCATAAGGAACATTACTCATTCGCTTAATCTCATCAGGCCCAGAAGGACACTGAGTCTTGCTAAGCGACACTCCATGTTGCATGGGTAGGAAGCCTCTCTTAGAGTTTTCCATGTTGAACTTAGTGACGATCTTATCTATATAAGTTCGTTGGCTAAGTCCGATCATCCTCTTAGACCTATCCCTATAGATCTTGATCCCCAAAATAACTCGCGTTTCCAAGGTCTTTCATAAAAACAACTTTTTAACCATTCCTTGACTGACTCAAGCATGGGAATGTTGTTTCCTATGAGAAGTATGTCATCTACATACAAGACCAAGAAGACTATGTTACTCCCACTTTCCTTCTTGTAAACACAAGACTCTTCTCCATTTTTAAGAAAACCAAACTCTTTGATTGCCTCATCAAAACGAAGATTCCAACTCCGGATGCTTGCTTCAATCCATAAATGGATTTTTGAAGCTTACATACCTCCTAGGATTTTCTGGATCCACAAAACCCTCCGGCTGTGTCATATACACATCCTCTTTCAAGAACCCATTCAAGAAAGCGGTTTTGACATCCATTTGCCAAATCTCGTAATCATAGAGCGGCGATCGCTAGGAGTATCCGAACGGATTTAAGCATGGCTACCGGTGAAAAGGTTTCGTCATAGTCTATACCATGAACTTGCTTGAACCCTTTTGCAACCAACCTTGCTTTGTAAACCTGAATATTACCATCCTTGTCTGTTTTCACTTTGAAAACCCATTTGCAACCAATAGGTGTGATCCCATCGGGCAAATCTACCAAGTCCCATACTTGATTTTCAGACATGGATGCCATTTCGGACCTCATGGCTTCGAGCCATTTTTCGGAGTCTTCACTCATCAAAGCTTGCTTGTAAGTAGTAGGTTCCTCAAATTCTAAAATCATTATCTCAGAATTTTCGTTAACAAGAAATCAACAAACCTCTTGGTTGGTATTCTTGTTCTACTAGACTTACGAGGGGCTGCAACAGGAGAAATTTTCTTCTCAACAATTTGAGAATTTTCGCACGAATTAGATTCGAGTGGGACAATAGGAGGTTCGTGTACGGGATGCACGTCCTCCAACATGCAGTTATGGGAGAAGATTCCTCCAAAGGAGGAACTACTTCAAGCCCAACATCTGGCTCTTGTGTCGTTGTCTCTAACATAGGATGAACTATGTCCATTTGTTGCTCTTCTCGAACTTCTTCGAGAAATACATTACTCCCACTTGCCTTTTTGGAAATAAAATCTTTTTCCAAAAAGACACCACGACGAGCAACAAACACTTTGCCCTCAGTGCGATTGTAGAAGTAATAGCCCTTGGTTTCCTTGGGATAACCCACAAAGAAACACTTATCTGATTTAGGGGCGAGTTTATCTGAAAGTAAACGCTTTACATAAACCTCACATCCCCAAATACGTAGAAAAGACAAGTTTGGAACTTTTCCACTCCATATCTCATATGGTGTCTTATCTACTGCCTTTGATGGAGTTCTATTAAGTGTGAAAGTAGCAGTTTCGAGAGCATATCCCCAGAAGGATATTGGAAGATCAGCAAAACTCATCATAGACCGAACCATATCAAGTAGAGTTCGTTCCTCCTTTCCGAAACACCATTCAACTGAGGTGTTCCAGGCGGAGTGAGTTGTGAAAGAATTCCACAACTCTTCAAGTGATCATTAAACTCTTGGCTCAAATATTCACCACCACGATCGGATCGCAGTGCTTTGATTGTTTTGCCAAGCTGGTTTTGGACTTCATTTGGAATTCTTTGAATTTTCAAATGATTCCGACTTATGCTTCATTAAATAGACATATCCATATCTACTTAAATCGTCCGTAAAAGTAATGAAGTATCCAAACCCTCCCCTAGCTTTTGTGCTCATTGGTCCACATACATCAGTATGTATTAGGCCCAATAGATCACTGGCCCTTTCACCCTTTCCAGTAAAAGGTGACTTTGTCATTTTACCCATTAAACATGATTCACACACATCAAATGGCTCAAAGTCAAAAGATGTTAGAAGTCCATCTTTATGCAACTTCTGAATGCGTTTCGCGTTTATGTGTCCTAAACGACAATGCCATAAGTAAGTAGGATTAGTATCGCTTGATCTATGTTTTTTGCTGTCTATGTTAAGGACATCTTTGTCTAAGTCTAGGTAATATAGACCATTAGACCTCTTAGCAGTGGCATAAAACATTGAATTCAAATAAACAGAGAAACAACCTTTCTCAATTGTAAATGAAAACCCTTCATTATCCAAAACAGGAATAGAAATAATGTTTTTGGTAATAGCAGGAACGTAATAACAATTATTAAGCTCTAATATTAATCCAGAAGGCAAAGGTAGACTATAAGTCCCAACTGCAACGGCGCAACTCTTGCACCATTTCCAACTCGCAGTTCCACCTCTCCTTTAGCCAAGGTTCTACTCCTTCTTAGTCCCTGCACATTGAAGTAATGTGAGAAACACAACCGGTATCAAATACCCAAGAAGTAGAGGTTGCTAAATTAATGTCAATGACATAGATACCTGAAGAAGAAGCCCCAGACTTCTTATCCTTCAAGTACTTTGGGCAGTTACGCTTCCAATGACCTATTTGATCACAATAGAAGCACTTGGCATTTGCGGCCACCTTTGGCTTTGCCTTTGCCTGTGGCTTAATAGCAGTCTTAGTGGCAACTTGCTTGCCCTTATCTTGCTTTTTCTTGCCAGCCCATTCCTTCTTAAAACCCTTTTCCTTTTGAACCATAAGAACTTCCTTCTTAGGTGCAATAGTGATGTTTTGCTCGGCAGTCATGAGCATCCCATGCAACTCAGCAAGGGTTTTCGCACCCCGTTCATATTGAAATTCAATCGAAACGTATTGAACCCCTTATGAAGTGAGTGCAGAATGATGTCAGTAGCCAACTCTTGGCTATAAGGAAAGCCCAACCTCTCCATGGCTTCGAAATAACCAATCATTTCGAAGACATGAGTGGCGACCGGCTTGCCTTCAACTAACGAACACTCAAGAATAGCCTTGTGAGTTTCATACCTCTCTATCCGAGCTTGTTGTTGAAACATGGTTTTCAACTGTCGGATAATGCTATAGGCATCCAAGCTTGCAAACCTCTTTTGAAGGCTTGGTTCCATAGCCGCTAGCATAAGGCAAGTAACAATTACTGACCTTTCTGCAACGGCCTTATGGGCCTCTTTCTCAGCATCAGTAGAGGTAGTAGTTAAAACTGGGATCGGGGTTTCAAGAACATCCTCTCGACCTTCGGACTAAGAACAATTCTTAGATTCCTTTCCCAATCAAGGAAGTTGTTCCCGTTCAATTTATCCTTCTCAAGGATTGAACGTAAGTTAAAAGGTGAATTATTGTTGTTACCAGACATGATATCTACATAGAAGATGCAAAAAGTATAAGTATGTTTATCATAATAGCTTTTAACAAATTTTAAACACTTTAAAATAAAAGCTATGCACTTGACCAATTTTAACTGTGTCCCTTTTTGAATCAAGTGGTTCTAAGATCCTATCAAACATGATTTATAAGTGGACTTTGGCCTCAACTTAAAACCAAGTTTAAAAGGTAAGTAAACTCCTTTACTAATTACAACATTTGTAACTCTTAGTTAATGGGTGTTTGCTAAGGTGATTACGCTCCCAGGTAAGGAAGTTACCCACAACGTTGGGGAGAGCCTTCCTAATCCTAGACAGAGCTTGTCACCCAAACACAAAACCCAAAACTTTGCTACAAAATCCAAATCCTTTTGATGATTTTGTTGGGCCAAACCAAATAAACTTGCAAATTTCGGAAATTTACTCTACTTAGCCCAAGATTGAAAGTAACACTCTGCTTTGGCAGAACCTATTACTAACGATCAAGTTTTAGTAGGTGTTTATTTGGAATAGCAAAAACCCAATATTTTATTTAAGGGACCTAAGTAAATTATTATGTTGATTTAATTACTAGTGAACATTTAAATAATTAAATCACAAGCATAATAAACTTAGAAAGCATTTAAAAGCAATATTTAAATGCATAAAATAAAATGTGATCCTAGTATGGCCCCTAAACCTAAAGACTACTCTTTAAGGCTCCCTTGTTGAATCACCATGGATCTCCATCCTTGTGCTTCATAGGATAAGATTGAATCACCATTCTTCTTATTAATACTTGAATAAATATTTTTGGAATTATAAACTAAAATATTACAAAAATACCAACGATGCGTAGATCGTATTTAGATTACAAAAATACATTAACGATACGCAGATCGTATTTTCTATCCAAGTTTTGGGCCATACTAGTCACCGCATGCATTCATAATATCAAATATATAAAACATGCATTTTAATCAACTATTAAAATATATTATCATGTTTTAACAACTTTAAAACATAATAATACCATGAAGATTTAATCTCACATTAATCTATGGTTGGTACCTTAGACAAAATTTAATCATATTAAAATTTCGTCTCACAAAGGCTTTAAAATATTAATCTAACAAATTTAATCACATTAAACTTAAAGAAAAAAGTTAAAGCAATTGTAGGCACCACATATAATTAATCATATTAAAAAAAAACTTAACATGATGACTAACCACATAAGAAGGCATGGAAGAATTAATCAACTATTAATACTAACAACCTAAAAAGTAATTAACATCATAAAAGAAAATAATAATAATAGTAGTTACTAACTCCTTAGTAACCCCTTTTAAATTAACTAGTCAATTATCACTTATAATTAACTAATAAAATTAAAGCTCATTATTTTAATTCAATTATGACTTAAATATAAAATTAATCACCATTAATTAATTTAATTTGCAATATTGGAATATATACTCAAAAACAAAAAAAAAAGAAAAACAGGGCTGCCAAGGCAGCAGTATGCACTGCCACCCCAGCCCCGGCCACCACCGCGACAACCAGAACAACCGGAGGCACCGAGTCGCTGGGCCGCGGCGACCACAGGTGGTGACCACAGGCGGTGGCCTGTGCTGCGCAGCACCACGCGGGCAGCATCACTGCCAAGCCATGAAATCTCGCGCGCGCCACCACCACGCCAGGCGACTTGCCGTTACCGGCGGTCCGCCAGCCACCACTATGGGCGAAATTCCGGCGGTCCTTCCCCCTTCCCCTCAATTATCAACAACCCTTGTGCATAATTGAATGGAAGTTACAACGAATTGATTTGGGGAAAAAGTTAGGGTTCATATCAATTTTGTTTAACAAGAAGTTCGAGAAGAGCAACAAATGGACATAGTTCATCCTATGTTAGAGACAACGACACAAGAGCCAGATGTTGGGCTTGAAGTAGTTCCTCCTTTGGAGGAATCTTCTCCCATAACTGACCAAGTGTTGGAGGACGTGCATCCCGTACACGAACCTCCTATTGTCCCACTCGAATCTAATTCGTGCGAAAATTCTCAAATTGTTGAGAAGAAAATTTCTCCTGTTACAGCCCCTCGTAAGTCTAGTAGAATAAGAATACCAACCAAGAGGTTTGTTGATTTCTTGTTAACTGAAAAAAAGGATATAAACTAATACACAAAATCTGATATTTTGTGATGTGAGTTTTGAATTTGAGTATAATATATATATTTATATATACATAAAAATCAAATTTTTATGTTTCCAATCAATTAATATCATAATATCAATTATGCAAATAAATTTATATATAAAGCCCTCCCTTAATTGAATTATAAAATGAAATAAAACATGCATCAACATGATCATAGTAATTTATGCAAGAGGCTAACTGATACCACTGTAAGAACTTAGATGCATAATGCGGAAAATCAAGTATCAAATACTTGTACATCTATCCCAAGATCATTGCATAAATTAGTATGAATCAAATAATAGTATAGAATTATACCTTTGATGCGTATGTTCCTCTTGTCCACCAAACTTCTAGTGGAGATCACCTTAGAACGTCAAGCGCCGTTCCTCTAATGTTGGTCCACGAACAACACTTGGATCACCACGTATGCTAGTACGGAAGAGAGAAAAGCACTCTCTTACTTTTGTGGTGAGGGCCGAAAATGAGTGTGAAAAGACTAAGGGAAAAATCAGATTTTTCACTCTAGAAGTTGTAAAGTGTATGTACACCTTTGTAACCCCATATCAATATATAAGTAAGTGGTTACAAAAGAGGTGTTTCATGAGGCTTTATTTTGCCTCATAATGTCATACATTATGAGCCTAATAAACTCATGAGTTACAACTCTTCCCATCCATCATCAAACCGCGCAACCCATTTCACAAATGGATTTGGATAAATATCCAAGTGTCATTACTTGTGTGACCTCATAGGACTCAATGATATTAGTAGTTGGCCCTAATCATATTAGTCCAACAAACCACAATTAGCTTCTAGCAAAACGTTGTGATCATCTAATATTATTGAATATATTATCTCCATAACTTATCCTAATATTATTTAGTTTATTACACTTGATCGAGGACAAAATCCTTCACAATCAGGATAGGATCACTCTGAGGTAGATAGAAAAGGTATTGAGTAAGAAGTTATCATTTGTGTACTTTTTTATAATAGTGTGATGTGGAGCTTTCTAGTTTCATGGGTTAGGATGCAAGAGTCTGAGTCAAATGTTTGCTCTGATATGGGACACCATGATCTCTATAGAATAAATGTCTTGATGCTAGTTCTTGGCAGTAGCTATTGCGGTGGTATTCATGTTCTCTTTTTTATTAAACATGTGAAAGATGTTCAAGTAGTTTCATTTCTACAATATCATTCAATAGCATGGCCTGGGATCAAGTGACTTGAATTGGTAATGTAAAGTTGACGATCAAGGGTTGTGGTGTAATTTAATCGCAACTTTGATAATTCATTGTGTTTATATATAATAACATTGTTTTTATGTATTAATTTTAAGGTCAATATATCAAAGTGGTGTATTTGTGATCAAAGCATGGTTTATAGTTTATAGAGTTTTGATATGCTTCTAGTTTACATTTCTTTGGTAAATTTCTCTAATGTACCCATGTGATACCTCCCTCCCCCTCCTAGAAACTACTAAATATCTCCCATACCTTTCTAGTTTAGATCATGTGTTATTCAATTTCTCTCTGTTGCATTTTGCTAGGTCTCACCATGTAGGCATGTATCGTTAATTTCTGCAATAAAAACCATTTATGAGTTCTTTTCTTGATTGTTTACGTGTGTTAAGCACCAGGTGTTTTCCATGATTTTGGTTTCTTAGCAAACAATTATGGGAAGCTAATTCTAAAAAATTGCAAATTTCATGTGCTAGATAGGCATAAAAGTAAGGATGGGACTACTTGTTGGGAACCGATTGCTGAAAAACAATATGAAGAATTGAAAAAACTTCATGACACTCACATTCAGGGGCATGGTGAGGATAATCTCAATGTGAAAGATGCTTACATTAAAGCTTTAAAATGTAAATCTGGGTATGTGAGAGGACTTGGTCTTGGAGCTCGACCACCAAAAAAAGGTAGAACTGGAGAGAACAATGAACGAGTTGTCTACCCAAGTTGACACTCTTGCTGCATCAAACGAGGAACTTAGAGCATCAAATGAACATCTAAAAGCATCTAATGAAGAGCTTAAAGCATCTAATGAAGAGTTCAAGGCATCCAATGAAGAGCTTAGAGCTGAATTTTCTAAATTGAACAAAAAAGCTATTGAATGTGAAAAGAAAATGAGAGAAGATATGCTGAAAATGTTTGAAGACATGAGATATAAGTTTTTTAGCTTATTCATTATTATACTCAATATTATTAATGTCAAAAAATTTCATTGTTTAAATCATCTTCTTATTTAGTTTCAAGCTAATTAAAGACAAAATATCTAGATTAGGTTTTACACAATGCTCTGGAGGATAGATAATAATTTTTTATTTTATCAGGAACAATGGTTAATGACTAATTATAACGTTTTTTATTTTACCAGGAACAATAGGTCGTGAATATTTTCCGAAATTAGCAGAGGGGAGCTATGATAAGGCTTTGATTATGTGAATTTCTTTGTAGATTATGGGTACTGCTAATTAGTTTTTTTTTTAGATTTACTTTGAATTATATGTTACATTGAATGTCAAATTTGAAGATTATTTTGTTGTACTCCGATTATATGCAATTTGTTATTTCACGAATACATCTTCTATTATCTCATACTTTTGTTTTTAATAGGTTCATCTAATATATATGAACAGGGGAAAAGCTTATAGATTACACGATAACAATAATTTGTAGTCCATACCAATTTGGGCAACAAAATAGAGTTCGTACATTGTCATTTTAATTTAGCGTGTAATTGAAAAATATGTACAACAATTCATAGCCTAAAATATTTTGGGCGACGAAACTGGTGTTGCCCAAGACATCATGTCATGTAAGACTACAAGATATAATGGGCGACAAAAAACAGTAATTGTTGCACAAAGTTTAGTATGGGCAACGACTTAAGAAACTCGTTGCCTAACTGTCCTCATAAATGTGCAACGGATATGGACTCGTAACACAAAAGACTATTATGGGCAACGAATGTAACTCGATGCCCAAGATGTGGTTTGTGCAACGGCTACAATTTTCGACGCACAAAATACAATGGGCGTCGAGCCTAAGACGACGAAATTGGCACGCAAAAATTTCGTTGCCCAAACCTTTGTGCAACGAACTTGTCTCATTGGGCGACGAATATTTTTGTTGCCCAAAACCTATTTTCTTGTAGTGACCCACAGCTTAATGAAAACTATCAACGAAAAACCACCTCTCTCCCTGGTATCTCAATCTCCCCCACTGTCTCAACCGCCTCCACCCTCGTTTCAAAATCAATCGCATGTTCTTCACTCTCAAGTTCCTCTCTCATCTTCCCAGATGATTATGAGGAATTCCACAAGTCAACCTCAATCAATCTCTCCAAATCCTGCCTTAACTCCACAAATTCCCCCTCAGATTTCGGTTCAAATAAATCCCCCAACGTTATTAAACCTATTCCCTTCGTACCTTCAACCACTCCTATGGAGTTCTCTTCGCAACCCGTTAACTTCATCAAAAATGGGAATGATGATGGAGACCCTAAAAAACCTGAATCCCTCGAATCCATCATTCATAGCCCTGGCAGGAAATCAAGCACCTCGTCCTCAGGGCCAAAGAATGCTCCTTCCTCCTCCCTCAAACATTCCCACCTTTCCCTTGCTATTAAAAAGCCACGGACTAGATTTAGAGTCGACCCAATTCAACATAGTCATGTTTCAAGTTCGAAGAGAAGTGGTGGGGTTACAACTCGAAACTCGTCACTCCATGTTTGGCGAAGGAAAAGCTGGAAATCAATGCGATGATAACCCCGATCATCTTGACGGACATCTGGAGTCTGGGCATGTCTCAAATTTGGAACGATTGGGAGCAGTTTCTCCCTCGTTCATCGATGAAACGGAAGGAGGCAATGAATAATGGTAGTGTGCCTCAAGCAAAAAACTTACCAGATCTAAACATGAAAATAATAGTCTGGAACGTTAGAGGAGCCTCGAACAATGCGTTTGTTCCGCATCCTTGGGATGTGGTCAATCCTTCTATGTTTGTTATCTTCGAAACAAAGGCGGAAGAGTGTCGTGCTAGACAAGTTACAAGACTGTTAGGGTTTGACGATTTCAAAGCTATTCCTCCTCATGGGTTAAAGGGGGAATCTGGATTATGTGGAAACGTACTATGGAGCTGGTTAGCTGGAGTGAGGTTTCGCCGTATTACTTTCACTCTTTGTTTAAATTTAGCCCTAAACATGCAGAGGTTCTCATTACGGGTATTCATGCTCCATGCATGGCGAAAGAGAGACATGAAATTTGGCACAATATGGAGCAAAACTTACCCCCAGATCAAGTGCCTTGGATGGTTGTGGGGGATTTGAATAAGGTTAGGAGTCAAACGGAGAAATCTGGAGGTAGAGCGTTTCGTTCTACGCAATGTAGGGATCTAAACTCTTTTATGGATGCGGCATGTTTGGTGGATCTTGGCTTTGATGGCAATCCCTTCACATGGACAAATGCAAGAGAGGGTACTGCTTTAATTAGAGAGCGTCTGGATAGAGCTTTGGCTAATCATACCTGGATCGCAGAGTTCCCTGGAACTCAGGTAAGTCACTTACCTAGAACCTACTCGGACCACTGCCCTCTTTGCATCAATCTAAATATCTCTAAATCTTCTTCGAAATATTATCCTTTTAGATGTAAAGAGGCGTGGTTAGCACATCCTGAGTTTAAAGACTTTTTTATTAATAACTGGCTAAAACCTAGGGTGGATTATATGACTGGTAGGCAAAAGTTCTTGAATAAAATTCGTTTTTGGGATGGACATGTTTTTGGTAATCTGACTTTACAAAAAAAAGAGAATTTATGCAAGGCTTGATGGGATCCAGATTGCACTTTCTCTTCGAAATTCAGTTTTTTTAGTAAACCTGGAAAAAACCCTCCTTTTGGACCTAAATAATATTCATCAAATTGAAAGGCGAATCTGGGCTCAAAAAGCAGGTTTTTATTGGCGCAAATTTGGTGACTATAATACTAGATACTTTCATGTTTTGGCCAAGATTAAAAGATCAAAAGGGAAGATACATGCTCTTCAGGATCTAGATGGAAATTGGATTTATGATGATGCTATCCTAAAATATTTAGCTAGGGATGCTTTTATTAAAATTTTCACTTCGAAACATATTTGTAGTAGAATTACCTCTTCTTTTGTTTCTCCGGTTCACATCACGAATGAAGAAGGGGTCGAGTTGTTTAAACATTTTTCTGCTGAAGAGTTGGGTTTGGTCATTAAGTCCATGGTACCTCTTAAGAGTCCTGGTCCAGATGGGATCCAACCGATTTTTTACCAACAATGTTGGAGTCTTCTCAATGATCAGTTGGTCTCATTTCTGAATAATTGTCTCGATGAGGGTATAATTCCAGAAGATATTAACAAATCATATCTTTGTCTTATCCCTAAGAAGGAGGCCCCTTGTTCCATTAATGATTTTCGCCCAATCGGACTTTGTAATACTATTCTAAAGTTGTTCACTAAATCTATTGCGTCCAGAATTAGAAGTCTGATGCCTAAATTAGTTAACCCTTTACAGACTAGTTTCATTATGGATAGAACCATTGATGAAAATATTATCATCATTAAAGAGGTGGCTCATTTGTTTAATAAAGCTAAAAGAAACAAAAATATTATGGCGCTTAAGATTGATCTCACTAAAGCCTTTGATAGCTTAGAATGGGCATTCATTAGAGAGACTTTAGTGGGCTTTAACTTTCCATCTCCCCTGGTAAAGGTTATCATGAATGTTATCACCTCTCCTACAATCTCTATTTTGTGGAATGGGGAGATAACTCCGAATTTTCAGCCTTCAAGAGGTATTCGTCAGGGTGATCCTCTTTCACCTTACATTTTTGTTCTTTGCATGGAGAGGCTTAGTCTACTTATTCAGGATAAGCTTAACCTTAAATTGTGGAAACCACTGATGATTGCTAAGGAGGTAGGTCTCTCCCACCTTTTTTATGTTGATGATGTTTTTCTCTTTGGGAAAGCTTCTTGGGCAAATCTGGATGTTATTTTAGGGGTCTTAAAAGATTTTGGTGATCTCTCAGGTTTATATCTCAACATTTCAAAACCTACGATCATTGTCCCTAGGAAAATGGATCATAATGTTAGGCAGTCAATTGCTAATCATTGCTCGCTTCATATTTCCTCAGACTTTGGTAAGTATTTGGGGGTCAAAATTTCACCTACTAAGCTTAGGAAGTCTGACTATTTGGGCCTCTTAGAAAAAAATAAAGATAGGATTCGAGGTTGGCAGGCTAAACTCTTAAACATGGCAGGTAGATGTACTCTTATCAAATCAGTTCTTAATATATACTTATCCCCTCTATGTTATGCAAACTAATATTGTTCCTGTAGGTGTCCTGAATGATTTACAAAAAGATGTTAAACGTTTCTTGTGGAATAAGGTAGGTCAAAGACACTACATTTCAAGGACTTCTTGGGATCAAGTTTGTAAACCAATGATGACAGGGGGTCTGGGGATTAGGAATTTACGGAATTGGAATACCTGTTTCATGGCTAAACTGGGGTGGAAGTTTCTAACTCAACCGAATAAGCTTTGGATCCAGATTTTGAACTCAAAATATTGTAGAGGTACCAACTTTTTAGATGCAATGCCTAGTCCATCCCACTCAGGCATTTGGAGGGACATTCTAAAAGGTAAGGATCTCTTGAAAAAGGGGTTAGTTTATAATGTTGGTAATGGGGAGGACATATCGTTATGGTTCCATCACTGGGTTGGGGATGAACCTTTGTACAAGCATCGAGACATTATTATTCTGGAATCAAAAGCTCATTGGAGAGTGGCCCACATTATTCATAATGGGACTTGGTATCTGGACCAAATTGCTCCTTTACTTTCACCTGAAATTGTAGACTCCATTAAAGCTATCCCTCTTCCTAAATTTGCTTTGGTTAAGGATGGGTTGAGATGGATTTTTTTCCAAAGATGGTCAATTTGATATAAAATCTGCTTATCATAGTACAGAACTTAGCGACCACAACTTATGGCCCAATCCTAGTTTATGGAAAAAATTGTGGAAAATTGATGCGCCTTTTAAATACAAAATGCTTTTGTGGAATGGAGTGCATGGTATTCTCCCTACTGCTGACTTTTTGCAAAAGAAAATTCCACATTTTGATCCCCAATGTCAATGTTGTTATGATCATACTGAAACTCATTTACATCTTTTTAGGAATTGTTTTCATGCTAGCATCATTTGGAAACGTATTTTTCAATCTTTTAACTTAGCCAAAACTGTGGATGTAACTAGTTTTTTTAATACTGAATGGAATGACTGGATATTGTTAAATCTTATGCAATCAAAAGCTTGGCTTCGAATCTTTGTTATTGCATTCTAGCATATTTGGAAGAACAGAAATAAAACAGTTTTTGATGGAGCCATGTCAAGGTCTTCAACTCAATATAACCACTTCCTTATTGATCATATGCATAACAACAATGTTTTTCAACAGCAGAGCAAGACAACGCCAAGAATCAATCAACCTATTGTTTGGAAACCACCAGTTCATGGTTACCTGAAGCTGAATACGGATGGTGCATGGAAATCAACAAACAAAGCAAGTGGAGGTGGAGTTATTAGAAGGACAGATGGATCATGGTTCATGGGTTTTTCGATCAGGTTTGATTCTATTAGCCTAGCTGCTGCAGAATTAGCAACTATTAGAGAAGGACTTTCGATGGCTAAAGATCACAACATCAGTAGATTGGAGGTTGAAACTGATGCTCAGGCTCTGAAGATCATGATAGATAGGGCAAAGAAGGTTCCCCATCATCAGTTTCATGCTATTATCTATGATATTGTTAAGCTGCTGAAAACTAACTGGGTGGTAGTTTTTCTACACGCGAAGAGGGACGCAAACATAGTTGCCCACAAGCTAGCAAGGTTTGGAATGGATATGGACATGGACAAGGTTACTCATACATCGCCACCACAATGTGTTATGCAGGATTATTTGCAAGAACTAGTCAACCCAATAGCGTAACTAGGTTTAAGATGGACTTTAAAAACTATCATAAGCTGGATAATTTTGTGATGTTAGTTTCCAGTTATAGCTGTATTATGACTCTATGGTGTAAGTGACTGCTTTGTTGGAATAATCGGTTCGCAAAGGCAGAAAAATAAGCTTTCAAATACTGTGCCGTGATAGGAGATCACTGACTTGAAAGCGATTACGGCCCGACACTGGTGGTTATCGATCTTGGCCGGAATGCTCCCCAAGGTTAACACAGTAGCTCAGAATGCCACCACTAGCAAACTAAGCTTTAGAGAATAGCACGAAAACCCAGGAAGAGAGAAGAGAAGAGAGAAGAGTGTTTGTTGTTTTGTGTCTCTGACTGAACAGAATGGCTCTGATTTTATAGGGAAGAATCAAGCCAAAAAACGGATAGTAATCAAGACAGAAATCAATGGGCGGATAATTAGGGATTGCCATGAATACTGTAACGGTAAAACGTTACAGAATTCCAACGGCCACATACGCGTAGCTCCCGGGTCCAAAACTTTAGTTAAGTTAAGTTTATTCCCCAAAGCCCAAAGCCCAAAGCCCAAAGCCCAAGGCCCAAGGCCCAAGGCCCAAGGCCCATGGCCCATGGCCCATGGCCCTGGCCCGGTCCGGGCGGGCGGCGCGCGCGTGTGTGATAGCAAGCCCAAACCAACATATCATCCAACCACAAAAGCATCTCTAGTCACAACTCAATAGATGGAAGGAGAGAGGAAGTATATAAACATGAGAAAACTCCCTCCCACAAGCAATGTGGGACAAACAAGAAAATGAGCCAAGGCTTTTCCAAGCCTTAACTCCTACAATCCCCCACAAAGGCTCAGAAAAGCAAAAGAAATTCCTGGGTAAGGAAAGGAAAGTACTTAAGCACCAATATCTTTCGATTTGAATTGATGCATAGTGAAATGAGGCAACAACTTACTATCTAGTGAGTGAATTACTCTTGAACTCACCAGAGTTCCGTTGAGACCCCCACAACACATACCTACCTTAAGATCGTGCAATCTCCGCGATACATCACAAGCGCTTTATAGCCATGCGCATTCCTTGGGTCTAATAAGTGCTCTAGAAAGACAGCCCAGTCTTTCATAGAAGGCGGCTTAACCTCCACACTTACGTAGGTAGTCCATCAAGTGTTTCTCAATAACACCACCCCGAAGGGATATGGAACTATTAAGAGCAAAATGCTCAACCTCTCAATGTATATCCATCAAGTGCGTCTCAGAAGCACCACCAATAGGCTATGGATAAAAGCACTACCATGTGTCATAGGGATGGGAAATGTAGTGCAAGTTAAGATTTCATGGCTTCGTTTGACCACAAACGGGTATCCACCATAAGATCTCAACTAATGGGCTTTAGCCCCATCCCCCTCGACGACTCTAGGACAACTCTCCTAGATAACCCCTTAGTAAAGGGGTCTGCAAGATTTCTTTCGGACCTCACATAGTCCAAAGAAATCACCCCATTTTTCAGGAGTTGTTTGACGACTCCATGTCTGATCCGTATGTGTCTCTTCTTACCATTGTAGACACTGTTCTTAGCAACACCAATGGCTGCTTGAGAATCACAATGAAGAGAGACAGGTGAACTCTGTCCACCCCATAATGGAACATCAGACAACAAGTTTCTCAACCATTCAGCTTCTTGCCCTGCCAACTCGAGGGCAATGAACTCAGACTCCATGGTGGAACGTGCTATACAAGTCTGTTTCGAAGACTTCCACGATATAGCACCACCACCAAGGGTAAACACATAGCCACTAGTTGAACTGATCTCATCATTACCAGATACCCAGTTTGCATCACAAAATCCTTCAAGAACAGCAGGAAATTTAGAATAGTGCAAACAAAAATCAACAGTTCCTTTTAGGTATCTGAGAAGACGATGAAGGCACTCCAGTGTTCATTACTAGGGTTATGTGTATATCTACTAAGTCTACTCACTGCATAAGCTATGTCAGGTCGAGTACAGTTCATGAGGTACATCAAACTACCTATGATTTTCGCATATTCACTTTGAGAGACACTTTCACCTAAGTTCTTGGTCAAATGAATACTAGAATCATAGGGAGAACTCACTGGAACAACATCAAAGGAATTAAACTTTTTAAGCACCTTTTCCACATAATGAGACTGGCTAAGGGAAATGCGACCGGAGACTCTCTTAAGTCTGACTCCTAAAATCACATCAGCTTCCCCAAATTTTTCATCTCAAATTTTGAAGACAAGAAAATTTAGTATCATTAACCACCTTTAAGTTGTTACCAAAAACAGCATGTCATCCACATAAAGACATATAATCACACAATCTGATCCTATCAATTTTGAATAAAACAAGAATCAGAATTGTTTACAATGAAACCATTTGACCACAGTACTATCAAATTTTTCATACCATTGTTTTGGTGCTTGTTTGAGACCATATAAGGACTTCCTCAATTTGCACACTTTATCTTCTTGACCTAACACCACGAAACCCTCAGGTTGAGACATGTAAATCTCCTCCTCTAAGTCACCATTCAGGAAAGCAGTCTTAACATCCATCTGATGTATAACTAAGTCATGAATAGCAGCAAGAGCAAGCAGGGTCCTAATAGTGGCTATCTTAGTCACAGGAGAATAAGTTCAAGTGATCTAGTCCTTTCCTCTGAGTGAAGCCCCTGATGACAAGCCTAGCTTTAAACCTCTCGATAGTTCCATCAGGTCTCAATTTCTTTTTAAAGATCCATTTACTATCTATGGTCTTTGATCCCTTAGGTAAGTCAGTCAACTCCCAAGTAGAGTTAGACACTATGGAATCTAACTCGCTCTTAATGGCCTCTTTCCAAAAACTGCATCCACAGATCTCATTGCCTCATCAAAGGTCTTTGGGTCCTCTTCTATCATGAAAGCATAAACTAGTTCATCACTCAACAAGTCAACACAAGAACTTTCAGATAGAAAAGCAGTAACAAAATCAGAACCAAAGTCTTTTGCTACTCTAGGTCTCTTACTTCTCCTAGGCTCATCTACGACAGAGGAACTACTAGCATGCATGTCAACTGAACTACTACTCAAAGTCAAATCAGCAGGAGTATCACAAGTAGGTAGAACATCATGCGTAGAACAAGTAGATAAATCAACAGCAGGAGAAGAACAAGAAGGCACAGATGCAACATCACCTTTTTTCAAAGGAAAACATGTTCAAAAAATCAGCATCTCTGTACTCACAGATAGACCTATCACTCAAAGACATGAATCTATATGCAGCATGAGCATAACCAATGAATACAGCATCAAAAGTCTTAGGTCCTATGTTTGACTTTTTATAGTCAGGAAGCCCAACTTTGGCTAGACACCCCCACACTCTTAGAAAACTCAAGTTTGGAGGATAACCCTTCCATAGCTCATAAGGGGTCTTATCTAATCTTTTGTGAGGAACTCGGTTAAGAACATGACAGGCTGAAAGAACAGCTTCCCCCACATTTCATCAGGCAACCTAGAACTTACAAGCATAGCATTCATCATATTTTTCAAGGACCTATTTTTCCTTTCAGCTATACCATTTTGTTGGGGTACATAAGGAGCACTAAGTTCATGAATGATTCCCAATTTCTCACAATGGTCATTCCAAGAGAAGTTCTCATATTCTCTACCCCTATCAGACCTAACCCTCTTGATTTTCCTATCAAGTTGGTTTTCTACCTCGGCTTTATACTTCAAAAAAGCTTCCCCTGCCTCACTTTTGGTCTTAAGAAGGTATAACTTAGTGAACCTCGAGTAATCATCAACAAAGGAAATATACCAGAATTTTCCTCCTCTACTTCTAGTGTTCTGAAAGTCAGCTAAGTCTGTATGAACCAATTCTAGAAGTTGGGTGGTCCTTTGAGTCACAGTTTTGCAAGGTTTCTTGGTAAATTTTGCTTCAACACAAATAGGACACTTAGAAAACTCGGTTGAGGACAGATTAGGAATCAATTCTAAGGTTCTTAGTCTCTTAATAGAAGCAACATTCACATGTCCTAATCTACCGTGCCATAAATTTAAAGACTCAGCAATATAAGCAGAACCACAAACAGTTTTATTAATAGCAGATACAGAAGAAGCAACATTTAAAATAAACAAACCCCCACTCAGATACCCTTTCCCCACAAATTCCCCTCCACGAGTCATTACAACCTTGTCAGCCTCAAAAACAATTTTTTCTCAAGGGCCTCCCAAATCAGTTTGGATGACTTATGAACCATGAACAAATCAAACAAATTATTAGTCATCAGATTAAGGAGATGGAAACGAACTGTTTTATTATCTTTTTCATATTTCAGAATTTTATCCTCATTCTGTTTAATGACAGCAGCAGAAGGAGAATTTGAATCAGCAGTAGCCGTAATGGCAGTGGGACAGTCACTGAACAAGACATAGTCAATATCCAGTTGCTCGAAAAACATAAGAAGTTTTTGAGCCCAGCGTTTGTAGTTATTTCCATCAAGGGACTCAAGTTTGGACAGGTGAGCCATTGATTTGGTTGAACTTTCTGCCATTGCAAATATTAATAATCGCTTTCAAATTGTTGGAATAATCGGTTCGCAAAGGCAGAAAAATAAGCTTTCAAATACTGTGCCGTGATAGGAGATCACTGACTTGAAAGCGATTACGGCCCGACACTGGTGGTTATCGATCTTGGCCGGAATGCTCCCCAAGGTTAACACAGTAGCTCAGAATGCCACCACTAGCAAACTAAGCTTTAGAGAATAGCACGAAAACCCAGGAAGAGAGAAGAGTGTTTGTTGTTTTGTGTCTCTGAACAGAATGGCTCTGATTTTATAGGGAAGAATCAAGCCAAAAAACGGATAGTAATCAAGACAGAAATCAATGGGCGCGTAGCTCCCGGGTCCAAAACTTTAGTTAAGTTAAGTCCCCAAAGCCCAAGGCCCTGGCCCGGTCCGGGCGGGCGGCGCGCGCGTGTGTGATAGCAAGCCCAAACCCAACATATCATCCAACCACAAAAGCATCTCTAGTCACAACTCAATAGATGGAAGGAGAGAGGAAGTATATAAACATGAGAAAACTCCCTCCCACAAGCAATGTGGGACAAACAAGAAAATGAGCCAAGGCTTTTCCAAGCCTTAACTCCTACATGCTTTATTTATATAACCCCTACTTTGTGTTAAAAAAAACATAGACAGTTTGACACCGTTATAAAAATCCCGCCTCTGCAAGTTTCAGGGTGACAACAAAATATTTCAAAACAAGTGGAAAGAAACCCATAGCAAAATCCAAAAACAATACTCCTGTATTTCAATATGTTGTTGCAGATAGCTTTCTCGCTAACATATGTGGCGCCAAAATCACCAAAAAAAACGACCCCTTACCTTATTATGAGATTAGGCCACTTTTTTTTCGTTTGCTGAGCTCCACTGAAAATTCCCACTGTTCTACTCTCATCAGTCATGGCTCTCCTAATCAACACCATAAACACAACAACAACAACAACATCATCACTCTTCAATCTCCAATCTCTTTCATTCCTCAGCTCCTTTCCTCCAAAACTCTCTCAATCAACGAGAAAACCTGTTCGATTTCGTGTGTCTTTTAAAAAGTTCACCATCTTTCAGGAATTAAACAATGGAAACGAAATTGAAGACAATAACTCCAACAAGAGTTCAGAAAGTCCCTCAATTCCTCAACGAAAGAAGCGATTATCGGAGCAATCATCGTGGGAAGCAAAGGATGCCAAGGGGAATGATTATCTCTATAGGCTTGGTGCTGAGGCTGATAATATCAACATTACTGTTGGTGCTAGGTCTGGAGTCATTGATGACCTCTTCGCTGGCAATTTCCTCGGCAAAGACTGTAATGCTTTTTAGTCGCATTTTTTTGTGTTGCTAAAATCTCAATTATATTTTAAACAACATATGGAATTAGTAGTTATCACATATATTAACATCATTTAGGGTTTATTGGATGTTTGAAATTTCAACAAGTCTATCTGTCAGGAGTTAATCACATATAATTTCTCGGAAAATTGTCGATTTTCCTTATGTAGGTATGGTTTATGATTGAGTTTTCTGATATGCCAATATGTAAGATTTTAATAATTATTAAGGGTGTTTTTGTGAAATAATGTCATATTCTTAATTATAAGAGGTTGACTTGAGACAATGTGACTACTAATTCTAAATGAAAGAAATAATTGTTAGAGACCCGGGGTTTCTTGACCTTTTGTAATGGCTATGAAAGTTTTATTCATGGAAAGAAGATGATAGATATGTGCAAAGAGAATCATGTATGACAGCACATCTTGAAAAGAAATATTCGAAACAACACTTGCACTGTGTTTGGTTAGCGATCATGAGGAAGCATTGAGAGAATTTGGTTTAGGGGAAGGAAAAAGAATTCATCAATTGTCTTGCCTTCCTCACTTCCATGTCCAAATGAGGAAAATGAACCTTCACATTCCCTTCTCTCCAAACTTATTCAAATACACTGCAAAGAAATTTAGGTGATCAAAGATAATTGGAGAAAAACAATGATTTATCTGGTAACATCACAGCAACAAAGTAGTATATGGTTTGAGGAAAAATTTTCTGTACCAAACTATCCATCAAGATGTAATGGTTTATAGGTCATTTTGTATTCGATTCAAATAATGTATAAGATGGTCATTCTAGTTATGGATCATGTGATGATTTCTCTTACCTTTATCTACTAGTGAAATCTAATTTCTAATATGTTTCTTTTTTATGCAGCGGACATTGTATTTGACTATAGGCAGAAGGTCACGAGGTCTTTTGAATATTTGCAAGGCGATTATTACATCGCTCCTTTGTTCTTGGTTAGTTTTTTTTTTCTTATATCTATCTCCTGTTTTTTGTATAATTGTTTACTTGCATTCTGAGTGCTGGGAATCTCATAGTATATCTGATTACTCGTCTTGCTTTGCTTATAACTTGTTGAATACTGAATGAGATTAAATACCGACTTTTATACTTCTAAGATTTCTAGTACATGGCAAAAACATCTTCTTGCTTCTCCACAAACGTTAGCTGGTTATGGTAGGATGGTGTAGTGTGTAAACTATTGACCTCTGCATCCTGCCAACAGTAGGATCTGTGCTGTGTCATTTAGCAGTAAATCATGAAAGTAATCAATGTTTGTCTTGGAATATGAAGTGACTTTGGAAATCTTACTAAGTGGTCTTGGCTATGAAATCTTTCATAGTCACAGATTCACAGTCAATAAGATAAACACAAATCTTACTAAGTGGTCTTGGCTTTACAGAACGGATTAAACACAGCAAAACACTCATCATTTCTCATTAACCTGAAACTGAGATACCATTTCAAAGTATATGTCCTTTATAGGCTACAAAATCAGACTCATACGTGACTTAGGAAAATCATTACCCTTCCTTAACTCTCCTAATTGGAATAGGAAACTAACTTTAACAAAATTAAATTTATTAAATTAAAATATATATTTGGTTACGTGTAAAACCTTCCTGTAAGGAGCAAGTAAAACCATGTAACAAACTAAATAAAATATTGAAGATAAATTAGGGAGTACTCCTGCATCGATCTCCCCCCTCTAAAACAGACTTGTCCTCGAGTTCCTTCTTCCAAACTTGAAGTATCATAGTCCTCATGCTAAGAACTAAATATTAGGACGGGAGGGTATTTTAGATATTATCTTCTTTAATTAGTGTACTTGGGGAATAAGTTGGATTGTTTGTTAGGAAAGTAGTATAATGTATAAATATAGAGTAACATAGAATGCCAAAGGCATGTTGAAAATAGATGAGAAATTGGGTGAGCTTTTAAGAGTTCAAATGGGACGGATCAACCCTCTCCAAAGCTTGAATATTCTTACAATTTGCTATATGTTCTTTTATTAATCAATCTAAGTTCATCTCCTTTCCTTAATTTCTCCATTTTAGCACTACAATCTGTTCAAGCTATGTTAATTCATCGCACCTCCTTGTGCACAATCTTGAATGGTCCTCCTTCAATTAGCTCAATTTTTCCCTTTGAACTGTTCTGCAACTTTTGACTCCTAAGTTAAAGGCAAATATAGTCACCTATTTCAAAAGGAAGTTTGTGCCAAGTATCTAGAAGATGTTGTTGCTATTGTTCCCCTTTTTCCTTCCTGGTCATAGCCTTCTATCATGATCCAAAAGAATAACAAAACTAAGCTCATTTACATGTTTTCCACTTCCTTAGGCCGCTCAAAATTTTGAGGTACCAGCTCCAACTAGATGACTTTATCCCCATAAGAAACTTATATATATATATATTATATATTATAATATATATATAATATATATATATATATATATATATATATATATTGGATGCAAATATGAATCTCATAATCTATCCCATTGTCATGGACGACCCAAAAGTAAAGAACCAAATTGTCATAGGTATGACATTGCACCATCGCTCGTCCTTGAAATTCCTAATAATGAAAGTAATCAATGTTTGTCTCTTTACCCAAAGACCAACTTCACCATATGAATAATATGAATATGATCATTATTTGACGAACAAGATTGTTATGGTATGGGCAGCTTCAAATATAGGTACCTCGAAAGCTTTGAAATTTTTATATTTCGCACTATTTCCCTCTTGTTGATCCTTCGACATCAGGAAACAATTTTCCTCAACTCTTTCTAGTATGTGATGCATTAATAGTGTATCATGACCAAGAAGACTTAGCATGATCCTATTTGGGCGTTGAGAAGCAATCAAGTTCCATGACACTTAAGTTACATCTTGTCTTTTAAAGCCATGTGTGTGGGAGTAAGAGCTACTTTGCTTCTCTTCTCTTCCTTGCTTGAGTCAAAGAATCAGGAATAAACCCCTTAAAATTAGTCGAACTACAGTAAGAAGTTTAAGGTTTATCTTCCTACTTTTCCTGTTTTTGGAACCTGTTAGCTATTTTCACAACCTTACCCTTTGAACTTTACCACCCTCTAAGCAATGGAAAAGATAAACTCTCGAACAAAATAAGCAATTTTAAGTTCTTCCCTTTCATGTAAGTCGCACATTGTTTGGTATTCAACAACACCAAGTTAAAACTTGTCGAAGACAAGTCAACTTCAGTATTGCTCTTTAACAAAATCTTTAGGAACAAAACATCTCTTCATGTGTTTTGAGCTCTTCCAAGTATCAATATTTGTTTTGTCTCCCTGTGAGATCTTTATCAGATTTAAAGTAGAATTTTATATCTTTTGTGTTTATCACGACTCTACTAATCAAAGACTTGTTCTATGTTCCTCACCAATCAAGGTAATATTCTCGATCCAAATATACCACCAAACTCTAGAAGATCAAGATTGTACCTTCTACCTTCATCAAGATTACGAATATTAGATCGAACACTCTTAAGTGAACCCACTTTTTCCTTCGCTTGGCTTAGTAGTATTATGAATAGGTTTTTCATAGACCTCAATCTTTCCATAGTTCCAAGCTGGTCCACAATAATTTTGAGTTGATCATCAATACAAATATTGGCCACAACTATGCAACAATAATAGTCTCATGCAACAAACATGTCAAAACAAACAACCAATTCAACTAAGCCTCGGTGAAAAAAAATAGTTCGTATGTATTAGATAATTTCACGCAACAAAAATATGTGCAGTATTAATTCGAGAATTCTCCAACACAATTTAATAAAGCACTAAAGCAAATCTGATTTTCTTTTTGCTATGCACCAAAGCAATTACCAAGCAAATACTTTCAGCAACAAATTATGAATATGAGTGCCCAGACTTCACAAATATGCTTGACAACCTCGCACCTGCAAGTACGTGAACATAGCTACAGCCTACAGGTTTGGCCTTTCTTTATGATCAACAAATCTTCCAATCAATTTACACCTAAGCAGTAACAGTCTGTTTCGCCAACACCCAATTTGAAGCAGAAATCGCCAGAGTACTGTAATATCAGGAATATGTTGTGTTACTTGTGGCCCCTTGTTCACTCAAAGCAATGAACCAAAGCAACAAATTTGTGTTTTATATCAAGATCGTGTGAGTGTCGTAATAACATATACTTCCTCCGTTTCTAAAATTAATGCGACATTTCCCACCTACACCCTATCCAATGCACTACTAAGTGAAAACTATAGAAGGGTGATATTATGAAATTATGCATTAAGGCGAATCAAATAAGATAACACTTCCCCGTCAAAAAAAAAAAAAAAAAAAAAAAAAGATCAAATTTGACTATGTTATTTTCTTATACATTTGTGAAAGAACATGGGATAAGGTTGGTAGATGAGTAGTGGTTACTATGCAAATGTTGCATGTATTTAGAAAAGGAAGTATAACCTAGGCTCTTGATACCAATTGGTATGGATCTAAATGAATACGTAGAAGAAATAGTAGGAAACGTACTCAAAATTCACTGGTTATGAGGGTTTTTATCAATTAGAGTCAATAAAATAGATGCAAACCTGAATACGTACTTTTTTTGGCTTTGACAAAATCAAAAAACCAAGCAAAACGATCATCAATTTTCATTACCCCAAGTCTGAGATAGCATTGCAAGCATATGCGCTTTTGTAGGCTACAAAATTGGACTCCTAACTGAGTTAGAAAAATGATAACCTTAACTCTAAAACTAATTCTGCTGAAATGAAGACATAATTTTGGTCACATGTGAAACTGCACCATTAAGGGGCAAGTAAAACCGTGTAAATTTAATTAACTTAATGCTACCGCATCATACGTTACCTGGAAAATGTATATCTGATTGTTGAGGTTATGTTTTTATCTGCTCTCAAAAGTTATTTTTAGATGTGGTTGCACATGTGACATGACCAAGATTCATGCTTATTTTGTTGGTTTTATATGTGGCAAGTTAAAAATAATCTGTTCTTTTTTGTATATCCCTTTATGCTACCACTTTTCTGTCTAAATTTCTGGTTTGGGTTTCACAAAGTTTATCCACAATGCATCTCATTTCCCATGTGACAGGATAAAGTTGGTAAGTTGCCGGGAATCATCTAAAGATGGAAGTTTATTCCTTCAGTCATGTTTGTGAGGGTAATCTGTATCTCAAGCTACTGTATTTTTGTTATAATTATAATATATCATCGCACTTTTGTTTTTCCTTTTTCATCTGTCTTCTACATGCATAGAGTCAGTGAGATAAATATTACATGTGTGGTGTGATCTTGGTTTCTCATTTACTTCCTGAAAATATTAGCATATTTCATTTCCACCAGAAATTATGAAAACAAACAATTCTAGGTGCAGAAACTGTATTCATCAGGACAACCCAGGTTCTGCCAGACTAAAAATCCAAAAATTCTTGAATCAGACTAGACCTTAAACATGTGCAACACCCCAACTAATGAAAAATACTATCTGCCTAGTGCTTCGGTAGCATTCCGTATTGTTCAACATTGCTAGAGATAGAAAACTGGAATGCACATAGCTTATTAGTCAGTATATATTACTCCCTCCATTTTTAGATAGATGCTCCATTTTGACTTGTACACTTGCCAATGCACAACTTTGACCATTAATATATCTAATTATTTTTTAGTTAAAATCTATAAAGAAATGATATTTTAATAATATATTTGAGACAAATTCAACGACATCTTGTATGCTAGCATGGGTATTTATACATCTGTATGCAAATATGGTCACAGTAGTGTATGTGATAGTGCAAAAGGCAAAATGGAGCATCTTTTTAAAAATAGACGGAGTATTTGCTAGAGGAATGCTAATCTAGTGGAATCACTTGATACATATCTGCATCGAGACTTGCATCACAATCTGCTGATCAGCTGTCGCCTTCTTGAATTTCCTCATCTGCTTACAGAAATCAGTTTGCATAATATGATGTCAAGAATGTAGAAATAAGAAATAAAAGGAAAAGAGAAGAAGGAAAAAAATGATGAGTTGTTGGTAGTGACTTTTATCTTAAGAAACTATTTTATGTGGTAGATATCAAGAGTTACGTTACAATAAAAGAGCAGACTAAATCAGTTCATATAAGTACATTCTCCATGGATGTTCATCTTGTTATACTCTTTTTCTCTCCTTTTTTTTGGTTTTAGTTACAGGGCCTGCTCTTTTGTCTTCCACATTCTAGAAAATTATTATAGTATCAACAGTAAACTCTGATCTTCTTATGTCTTGTAAGATATTATGTAATTATATGTTTCTCTAGCTTATCTTTACATCATGTTCTAGAACCAGATTATCTATTTATGTTTGTGATCTTTCGATATCTTTGCAAAATCATATTTGTTTTTTAGACTAACATTCTTTTATGCTATTCCTTTTTGGGTTAAGGGAAACTTCAAAGAAAGACTAAAATCTAAGGGTCATGCTTTTATTTACCTTTCTGTTCGTTAACTATATTAATAGAAGTTGATATTTATGATTCTTTCAATTTCTAATTATACGATCATAAATTCCTTTCATGTCTGGTCTTGACATAGGGCTTTATGCTGATGTTTTTTGTTCTGTTATTGCAGTTTGCCACATTGTAAAGAACTACATCGCTCATCTTCTGAACGTTAAAGTTCCTCTGATCCTAGGTAAGCTTATTTTTCTGCTAAGTTGCTTCAATTGGCTACTGAAAAAGAAAAGACAAAGGATAGTACAAGTCTAACACCCAAGCTCCCCATTGGAGGATTTATGTGTGGAATGATTAGTCTGGAAGATATATGCCCCTCCTACTTAAACACCCAAGCTCCCCGTGGATGCTTTGCAACAAAAACGTTGCAAATAATACTAATGATTGAAACTTTGAATGGAAAGACTCTATATGTTCCCTCGAGAACTAGAGGATCTCTACCTAACCTCGATTAGGAGATGCACATAAACCACGATTTATGTGTTCTTGGTATGACAACCAAAATCAACGTAGAAGCACTTGACAATTCTTAAAATCATTTATCTCTACTGTTTTATTGATATGAACGTGTATATATAAGTACACGCTTAAATACTTCTAAACAAGCTTAACTACTAAAAAGATAAATATTATACTAACAAGATATTAAAGACTCTTAACTAAACTTAAGTAAGCATCATACATGCCTAAGATAAGTAAAAACATGCCTAGGATAAGAATTCAGCAATCCTATCTAACCTAGACTCCTAACAAGACTCTATGATAAAGGAATTAGACTACTAAACATAATAGGATTCCCTTATCACTCAAACACCTAAAATAAAGACTTATAAATCAACTAAAATACAAAGTCTCCTAACAGAATTAGGAGTTCTACTCCTACTAGGTTTAGGATTTTAAGAGTCATATTCCTACTAGAACTAGAAAAACACACCAATCCCAATAGAACTAGCATTTGTAGGAATATGACTCTTAAAATCCTAATCCTAGTAAGATTAGAACTCCTAGTTCTGTTGGGAGATTTTGTATTTTAGTTGCTTTATAAGTCTTTATTTTAGGTGTTTTAGTGATAAGGGAATCCTATTATGTTTAGTAGTCTAATTCCTTTATCATAGAGTCTTGTTAGGAGTCTAGGCTAGATAGGATTGCTAAATTCTTATCCTAGGCATGTTTTTACTTATCTTAGGCATGTGTGATGCTTACTTAAGTTTAGTTAGGAGTCTTTAATATTTATCTTGTTATTATATATTTATCTTTTTAGTAGTTAAGCTTGTTTAGAAGTGTTTTAGCGTGTACTTATTTATACACGTTCATATCAATAAAACAGTATAGATGAATGATTTTGAGAATTGTCAAGTGCTTGTGCATTGATTTTGGTTGTCATACAAAGAACATATAAATCGTGGTTTATGTGCATCTCCTAATCAAGGTTAGGTAGAGATCCTCTAGTTCTCGAGGGAACATATAGAGTCTATCCATTCAAAGTTTCGATCATTAGTATATTTGCAACGTTTTTGTTGCAAAGCATCCACAGAATCACATCAAATGTGCTCGAAGCTTTCCCACAAACATTTCTTATAACTATTATAAGTACTGAGATTTAGCTCTCCATATATATCAAAGTGCATCATTATCCAAGAAGGCAAGCCTTAGTAAGAGTAAAACCTCTTTTAAGGGCCTATCACAATGTGTGGGACAAAGACAAAAGACTAATTTGAAATTAGGATGCATTCTTTTTCACTTGAATTTTGGATAACTTATTTGAACTTATCTATATATATCTATATCTAAAACCCAAGGCAATGAATTGTCATGCTACCACATGTGCTCTCCCTCCCAAACAAATGACACAAAGTAAACAATAAAAATATTTGTGGAAAGACTCAAACACACAACCTCTCATTTGAAATACAAAGACATTAACCAACAAATCTACAATCTTATATTAGTTTTTGGGAAAACCACGATAACATACACCCCACAATTATTGCATTCAATATCTGATAAGCAAATAGCAAACTCACAATTACATCCCATAATCCCAAATGACAATTTCATATCTTAAACACAAACCAAATAATTTGAATAGAATAAATTTATGATGAATCCTTTTTTTTTTTATAAAAGTATGATGACTCCTTTGATCTCTTGCATGACAACTGTTCTTTTAATTAAATGACCATCAATCGTATGTTTAGCTTTCATCATCATGTTTAATAGAAATTTTGACTGTATTTCCTAGATCAATTACAAAACCAAAAATACAATCTAAGCTATAGGTGCTTTTTAACTACAATTCTACAAGTGTGTATCAAATTGACTTATAGTCATTTCTTTGTTGTTGAAAAGTTTTAGTCTTTAACCAAAAATATATACATAAAGGATTTAGTTTAGTGATTGTCCCATAAAATTAGGATCCGATTTTTCTTAGTATGTAAGATGACTAATTGGTTATTACACTACTACAAGCATTATAATAAAATATGATATTTCAAGATTATTTTATAATGGTCTAAGATCTAGTTTCGCACATTAGTAAATAAAATGATCCGGGCCTACGGGGGCGTTGTCCGGGTCAACAACTAGTTGGAATTTATATTTGAAACTTATCGGAACTTATTCTTTTTCACTTGGTAACTTAACTTTTTAAGGTGAAGAGCCGCACCCTTTGTTAGAAAAACATGTGCACATTTAGGATGTGTCCTCTTAACATGAATTTTGCTTTGAACTTCTTACACTTTTATGGATCTGACCAGCCTTGACAGGATCTTATTAGCTCGGATTGGAACTTATTGGACTTGGATAGGGGCTCACTAGTTAAAACATACTTCTTCCGTGTTTTTTTACTTGCAACACTTCTCATTATAAGAAGTTGCATCTTACTTGCAACATTGACCTTTTTGGCAATATATTCTCTATTTATCTGTCCTAGCACATGAGGTCCTTATTTTTTTTTAATCTCTTTATCTCTCTCCTCTCCTAAATCTTTGTGCAAAAACATAATATCATAGGCATGTGTACATATAATTTTGAAGTCTCAATCTTTGCAACTAAATAATCACATTACTTGTGTTCTGTAATGGATCTTTTTTACCTTATGTGCTGTGGCATGGGAGCATACATATTATTTAAAACAAAATATCTCTATTGACAGGAATTTGGGGAGGAAAAGGCCAAGGGAAGACATTCCAAACTGAACTTATTTTCCAGGCTATGGGCGTAGAGCCAGTTATAATATCTGCTGGAGAACTGGAATCTGAAAAGGCTGGTTAGAAAGATACCTCTTTCTTTATAATCATCACATATATTATAGTATCAAATTGCTTCTTTTGTAATTATTATGTCATGTTGTGTTAAGTTGAAAACCCTTACCCGAACTAATCCTAACTTATCGGAACTTATTGGCTTCTTCTAGCATTGATTGAACTCAGTTTTTAGCTTTTATATGAACTTGATTGGAATTATTATAACTTATCCTAACATATATATGTTAATTTTGTTTGAAGTTATTGGAAATTATTTGAACTTTCTCTCCTACAAATATTTTCAAGGTCAAAGAACCAGACCTTGAGTTTATATTTAATTATTTACCATGAACTGTCTGTTTTCTTTTCTGAAGTTTGTTTACTCTGTTTCTTTGGGTATGTCTTGCCGCTCTTAGCCTATCTCAAATGTACAGATGGTGCAACTTCAAGCCAATTGATTTTTCAAATAACAATGAATGTTTAAATTTGATACCTTTTTTGAACATTTACTCACATATTAGACTCTACAATAGGATTCATATGTTACCAAACAATTGCATTCTCAATTATTACTGTATTCTAACTGTGGTCCATGATATGTTAAATCACTAATCAATATGGTATCTTTGGTCTTTATGCATCAATGGAATCATTGGTATGACCTTGTTTTTGGACTATAAATTGTCAAATCTAACTTGAACTATAGCACTTAAACCTTTTTTCTATGTCGGTTTACGGGGAGGAAAACCCTTTGTTTAAAAACTGTAGTACAAAGCTTTTTTAAGGAATGCATAACTTGATAGTAATTAACTGTCCTAATTAGGAGTGGTTTTAGCCATTGTTCCGGTAGTAATTGACTGATAGCTATGGCTTGCTAAAGGTAGGAGACATAAAAAAAAAGATTCAACCTCCATTAAATCAAAGCCTTTTGATAGTGATCCTAAGACAGTTTATCATAAAACAAGTTCATATCATTTGGAAATTGATATTGTAGAATGTATAGTGTGAATCCTTATAAGAGTTGTTCAAAGTGGTTGAGTGATGTCTATGCTTTATTTATATATGGTAGGAATTGACTAGAAACATTTCTAGCCACCTTGATATAATGTTAGTTGTCCAACAATCACACCTTGAGCATATTACGACTGTCCTATTCCCCATAATCATTTAAACTTATTGTGGGTCACTTCAGAAGTCACCCATATTAGTTTCAGTTTTCAACACTCCTTTAAGATTGATCGAAATCCATCCTAATTAGAAGTCACCTTGATGTTTCTACTAATGATTTCAAATTGGGAGAAAATATACAAAACATGGTGAAGTTACCTCAAAGAAAATGAATGCCCACCCTGAAAAAAAAAAGTTGCAAAAATGAGCATGAACAGTCAAATTTGATTTTTGGTGCTAGAGAGCCACTAGGGCGGATGATGAGAATCGATCCCAGGATCTTCTGGAATTGGGAGGAAAGCTTTAATCAATTGAACTATCCCTCACTCTCAGCGTGAACAGTCAATTATCCTTGTATTGTGTGGTATCCACCCCCATCATTAGAATTTTGGGCAATTCATTTTCAAGTCATCCTTATTGGCACCTAATCCGTTTTTTCATCTGAAATGGGATAAATAGCCACCGTGAAATGCAGCTGCTTTAAAAATGCCTCTACTAAGTATAAATTAGTGTTTAGAAGTAAAATTACAGATATCTAGATCTCCTTGGACCTTAACAACAGGATTCATAGTAGTCTGTTGTTTGGTATTGTTACAAGAAAGTATTTTATGTATAAATTTTCAATGCTTTTATATGCCAGAGTAATTCCCTTGTGTGCTTCATTTTGTCACTTATCAAAAAGAGGAACCCCATACTATTTTGCCGAAGCAATAGTAGAGGCCTAAGAGACTGATACAGTCAGCCAGTCAGGCTTGTACGATGTTACTTATTGTCTGATTTACTTAACAGGCGAACCCGGTAGACTTATACGGGAGCGATACAGAACAGCCTCTCAAGTGGTCCAGAACCAAGTCAGAAGCTTTTTCTCTTTCTCTACTGATCTACGTATGTTGGGATTTCATTTGTGTACCAAAATAACTGCTTATCTGGCACCGGATAATTTTACGATAACCAATAGTCCATTGGAAACAAGATGATTCTAAACAAAAGGAGCAACTTTTATATCAGCACATTACCTTGTGTATTCGAGTCAACTGTGAAGCTGTCGTAATAGTTTTATTTTCTTTTTCTGACAAGCAATAGAGATATATATTAGAAAGACACCAAAGAAGTCTGTGTCACCCATATACACGAGGAAAAGGACTAATATCTACTAATGTTATTGATCTACTTAAGGATCTATTACCTTCAATAAAATTCCATTAATGGTAGAATACTTGGTGAATAAACACATACCCGTCGTGAAAAGTAGATTAATTATTAAATTTTAGTTAGTTCTTTGAATAAAAATGATTGTAGAATTATATTTCCTGCGTTTCCTTATCTGTATTCAAACCAGTTAGCCTTAGATCTAAACCTTAGCTGATGAATGTTATTAGCTTGTCCATGCCCCAAGAATTAGAAATCCATCATCAATCCAAATAACTAACGTGCCTAGTGCAATTCATATAACCTATATATTGGAACACTACTAAGTTTAATACCCCCGTGCAAAAACATTAACTTTTTGCACATATACATACCTCAAACTCATATAGCCAGCAATAAATTAAGCTCATATAAATAGTTGTGGCCGGCTTATAGCAAACCCTCATTCATATAACATTAAGAAGAAACTTATTCGAGACTAGTCAAAAGAGCCAATCGAATAAACATTGGTAAAAAGTTTGCTGTGTCAATTTCTAATGATGTGGTTTCAGTCATATTATACCTAAGCAAAAGAGACTACTCACACATGTTACAAAATAAATAAATAACTAAAAATGTGGAAATCATCTTTTATTACTCTTTTGAAAAGATAGTTCCACTTGCAATTTCCACTTATGAGAGATTAATATTGGAGGTGAGGTAGAGATTTGGTGAGTGATATACAAATAACATAAGTGGATCCCTTCTATTGTTTGTGCATCTAATTGATCGGTGTATCTGATTATGATCCATTGAGAATTTAAGTCTAATCATGCTTAAAAAGTTGTCAGAGAGAAGACATTCCCCCCCACCCCCACCCCCCCCTTTCAAACTCTTCTCAACTCTGCTGTAGTTTTGTATGTTCTCCAGCACATCTAAGAAATGTGAACTCACAACTATATTAAGCAAATATAATTCATTCAGTTCAGTTTTTTGCTAACTTGAATCAGTTCCACTCTTGCATTGTCTGCTCCAACTTCCAGTACACCTTTGCTTAGGCCGACCTCCACAAATCCCCAAAATCCACAGAAATTATATAAAAGAAATGAATCCTCCATACGGTAAAAATATGAGAAAAGCTCTCAATAGTCTTAACCATCAACGAGAATAAAATATTCAGCTTGGGGACAAGAACAAGAAGAACTATGCCTTTTTTTTTACTCTGATCACTGCCTTTGTGGATTCGACTTGTAAATATATCATGCTTTTATTGTCCTTTTACTAATGCACATGTAAATTTTACATAATTTGTAAATTCTAATAGAATAAAAGGATAATTCAGAAAATTTTAAGCAGTATGTTATATACGTGATGCTAGTGGCAGTAACTTATCACAAGTTGCATGGGATGTGGAAGTTTGTTTGTTTTCCATGCCTAGTATTCTGGTACTGTATTTCATTAAAAATCCTTTTATTATTGTCTTATTTTAAAAAACAGAATCTTCATCTGTAAACTCTACTGCTACGAAATAAGTATCGTAGCTTCCAATTCAAAGACACTGATCCCCAAGGCATACGTCCATAATTTTTCCTTGTTCTCCTTGATCTATACAGGGGAAACTGAGTTGTTTGGTGGTCAATGATATTGACGCTGGCATCGGTAGATTCGGTGAGCTCCTATCTTCTCAAGATAGATACAGATACAAGCTAGATAGTATGACTATACTGTTGACATAAGTGACATTTTTATTGCAATGTTCTCCTTTTTGCAGGAGATACTCAAGTGACAGTTAACAATCAAATTGTTTCTGGAACACTGATGAACCTGGCTGATAACCCCACCAGAGTTAGCATCGGACAGAACTGGCGTGAATCAGACGTTACACATAGAATTCCTATTATTGTCACAGGAAATGACTTTTCAACAATCTATGCTCCTCTAATCCGTGATGGGAGGATGGAGAAGTTCTACTGGTATGTATGATGTCCATTATCTCAAAGGGCTTTGACAACACGACCACCTTTAGTCAATTGATATGGCTGTAAGCCTTGCAACCTGCCATCAGGCCCATCATTATTGATTTTTGTGGTCGTTGAAGCTCTTTTTTCTTCTTTTATTTTGGTTCTAAATAGGAGCTAGGCCCCGACAAGACAATGAACTTTGTTAGGAAATAGGTGTTGTAGTTTGATTAATGCGGAACAGAAAATCAATGAAATAATGAAGGTGAGAAAACTATAAAGATGAACAAACAAAAACACAAGGATTTACGTGGTTTAGTCAAATTTGACCTACATCCACAGGTGGGGGATTAGAGCTTCTTCACTATAATGGAGAAAATCAGAGAGAATAATACAAGAGTCCTAAATCTAGAGGCTAAAAGTGTTTCATAAGTTGTGTTAATAATAATGAATACTAAGAGCCCTTTTATAATCATAAGGAACCCGTACAAACCCTAAAAGATAACTTAAGAACGAAAAAATATCAAGATACGCGTTCAGCGCCCGACCCGCAGGGTGACCCGCGCCGCGCGGCCAGTCATCCCCATTCTCACAGATGTTCTGCCCGCCCGCGGGTTCTCGAGCCCGGTACGAAACAGCTTCGTCAGTCATTCGTAAAACAGGCGTAACTTTCTCGTTTCTTATCGGAATTTGGCATATGACCTATCATTGGAAAGCTCTTTGAACAAGCTATCACCTCCAATTTGAATCACATCAAAACCATTTATAGATTGGGATATATGTGCATTCAAAGTCAGCCTTACGCCATTCACAAGATTTCAAGTCATAATTAACAAATCTCCACCTTGACTTGAAACCGATCAAAGAAGGTAACTCCACCTTGAACAAGAAGTGATGCTCAACAAACAAAAAAACACCATAGAACCTCCACCTTAAACAAAATTCCATAAACCTACCCATTGTAGGCAATCCAGAACGGACATCTTCTATAACTTGTGTACCGATGCGTCTTCGAACACAAAATCTGTATACAAAACCATCACATGGCCTAGATCGAGAGTATAAAGTCACCAACACCAAGCATGCTTCCTCAAATTGACCAAACTCTCTTCAAACACTTCTTCATCTCAACAACAAATTCAAAAGCAATTCTGGAAACTGAATGACAACAATAATTTCTAAATTGCAATAGTACTTAATAAACATAAAAGTACCAAATTTGAGATAAGAAATAGCATAACTGGAACAAAATCTAATGCATAACCAAGATTGTTACTTTATTGGAAACTCAAAAACAATCTATCATAGACTCCATAGCAAAATCCACACGGTTTCTCGTTTTACCAAGAGATCTCAAAAAAAGGGCACCAAACATAAAGAGATCGTAGAAACCGCAGCCCCAAATATTGTAACCCTAAAATGCAAGATCATCATCAAAAACAGCATCGGCAATATTTGTAGATTGACCCTCATTGGACCTTTCTCCATTTTTCTTCTTTAATTTCCAACTCTCAGATTTAATATGACCCTTCGCATGACAATAGTTACAGATTTTGCCTGAATTCTTTCCACCATGAGCAGCCAAAGCATTTGTGTTAGCAGAATTATTAGATTTATTAACTAATTTATTGTCAATTAAATCTCTCTGAGTTAAGGCCTCCTTAACATCCTACAAACTCAAATCATCTTTACCATATAATAAGGTATCTCGAAAGTGCTTATACGAAGGTGGTAAAGAACACAACAACCTAAGCCATATCCTCATCATCGATCTCAACATCGATATTTTGCAAATCCATAATTATAGAGAAGAATTCATCTAAATGAGACTCAAGCGGTTTACCTTCTTCTAGACTGAGATCATGAAGTCTAGATTTTAGTAGTAGACGGTTGGTCACAGATTTTGTCATATAAAGTGACTCCAACTTCAACCACAAAGTCGCAGCAGTCGTCTCTTTGGCAACCTCTCTCAAAACTTCATTAGATAGACTTAAATGAATTGCTGAGAGTGCCTTCAAATCCATATCCTCCCACTGATCATCCGTCATATCCGAAGGCTTTTTGGATGCACCTATCAAAGCCTTGTAACAACCACTTTGAACCAGGATGGCTTTCATCTTTAATTGTCATAGGCCAAAATTTACTTGCCTATCAAATTTCTCAATATTGTATTTCATTGACATAATGAAAAAATCAAACTTTTTCTATAAACACTTAAGATCTTAAAACAACCAAGCTCTTGATACCTATTTGTTAGGAAATAGGTGTTGTAGTTTGATTAATGCGGAACAGAAAATCAATGAAATAATGAAGGTGAGAAAACTATAAAGATGAACAAACAAATAACACAAGGATTTACGTGGTTCAGTCAAATTTGACCTACATCCACAGGTGGGGGATTAGAGCTTCTTCACTATAATGGAGAAAATCAGAGAGAATAATACAAGAGTCCTAAATCTAGAGGCTAAAAGTGTTTCATAAGTTGTGTTAATAATAATGAACACTAAGAGCCCTTTTATAATCATAAGGAACCTGCACAAACCCTAAAAGATAACTTAAGAACGAAAAAATATCAACATACGCGTTCAGCGCCCGACCCGCAGGGTGTACCCCGCGCCCGCGCGGCCAGTCATCCCCATTCTCACAGATGTTCTGCCTGCCCGCGGGTTTTCGAGCCCGGTACGAAACAGCTTTGTCAGTCATTCGTAAAACGGGAGTAACTTTCTCGTTTCTTATCGGAATTTGGCATATGACCTATCATTGGAAAGCTCTTTGAACAAGCTATCACCTCCAATTTGAATCACATCAAAACCATTTATAGATTGGGATATATGTGCATTCAAAGTCAGCCTTATGCCATTCACAAGATTTCGAGTCATAATTAACAAACTTATTAATAACTAAACGTGGCAAGGCCACTCCTATTATATCTTCATCCATGATACGACGTAGTTTTCAGCAAGGGATACTGCAGAATAGTAAACTTATTAGGCTGTCCTACACCTTATTTAGCCACCCGATCAGATGCTCTATTGCCGTCAAGGTAGCAGTGCTTGAACTCCACTATCCAATTCTCAGGAACTATGATATTCAGACAAAGGATGCCAATACAGACACTATCATCCATTTGCACAAGAAGCATTTGAACACCCATATCTCTTGATACTTCCAAACCTTGAGGGATATCCATAAATGCAGCACGAAATGCATGACATGTCCTATTTAGTCAAATTCAAAAGTTTGTAGAACCTTTTTAGTCAAAAGTTCTGTAAGATTAAAAGCTTCAGCTGCTATTCCTAGATCCATTGTAGTTTGAAGATTAGCTCGAGTAATAATTGCACTGCATGTCATGAATGTTCTTTTGATAAGTCGAAATGACAACTTATGGAATTGTTTTATACTTTAGGTTTCCAGTTTCTGGATTTTCAGTTGTTAAAATGTACAGATAGGTACTCTACAATTTACGTGAATTCCTGAAAAGGGTGTACACCCATCATATATATATTAGTACAAGAAAAGAAATCCTAGTTGTTCAAGGAAAGATTAGTGAACTGAAGCACAAGTCGTCGATCACTTATCGAGTTATCCACATAATGCAATTGATCGAATAGCATCTTTAGATGTTGACAATAGGAGGCAAGAGATGAAAACTTTTTACTCGTGCATGATCGGACTGGATGTCCAACTCTGTGTTCCATCACTCCATGCACTTTTGTTGCCATGGGATAGATTTTTCAGAGCCAAGTGTCTGTGTAGTTGAAGGTTTGAGGATGTTGAGGAGGAGATCCATAATGATAGTGCCATGAATAAAAGACAAGTCAATAGCCTCTTATTGACCCCGCTCAGCTTTAGTGAGGGTAGGATCAGGGGTAATGCCATAGAAGGGATCTTTGACACACAAAGTCTAAGAATTTACCTTAAAAAGTTCTTCAAGAGTAAATTTAGACTTCTTATCGAACAAAACAAAAACAAAAAAAGTCTAATATTTAGAATTATGTGAATGGGAAGTGAGAGGTATTAGATTCTGAATTTTGCTCAGAGGGTGGCAGGGTCGATGCCGGTGGTGGAACCTCAGACTCTTCGAGGTTCTCGTGGGCCATGGGAGGGGGTGGGTCTTAAGGCACTCAATAGAAATAACAATAGGCAACGGTAATTGTAGGAATGCATGGCTATGATTACCGTGCTAGAATATTTAAATCCCTAAAAACAGTGTATTGTACTCCCTCTGTTTTTTCCTGTTCTTCCTTCTTTAACTGTGCACGTTTGACAATGCACTTCTTTGACCTTAAATATCTTCCATTACATATTAGTATAAAATTATAACGATTGAATATTAATAAAGTAGTCATTAAGACGAATCAAACAAGACCCCAAATGACTATATTTTTGTATATCTATTGAAACGAATTTAGAATCTCTAATTGTAAATAGTGTCAAGATTCCAAGTAGAAAGGACAAAAAAAAACAGAGGGAGTATTCCTTAGTATATTCATAGTGATATTAGTACAAGGAAACAAAATCCTAGTTTTACATGGAAAAATTACATAGATATGGAGTATGATTTATGAAACATAACATAAATAAACTATCGTAAGACAGGGTTAACTTTCTTTTTCTAAAGGGGTCGGTCACTTATACAGAATCGACCCCTTTAAGGTAAAAAGTTTGCCTTTTTTTTTTCCTAAAAGCGACCCCTTCTAACTCAATAAGTGACCCTTTTGGGCTAAAAGTCAAATGGTCTTTCAATAAATTGATTGTGCGTGCTAGATTTGTTATTATTTTTATTATCAAGGTGGCCATGTTAAGTTTAATTATCATCACTTGTTGTAAGTCATCTTAAGGTCTTGATGCTCTAAATTGACAATAAAACCTGGAAACCAGTTATGTTTCAAAAAGTGTCATTTTTGTTTTCAGAAAAATCCAAACTGAAATCTTATAATGTTACAAGAGGATCTTTTGTATCCCCTGGATATTAATGAAACCTGAAAACGAGTCTATGGAGTTGCTCTCAGTTTTTAAATGGCTATATCACTCAAGCTAGAGGTAAAAATGTTTAGGGGTGTGGATCATGGACTGTGTTCTATCTGTTCTTGTCTATTTGAAGTGCCTAATTGTCTCTTCTATCAAGGTGTCTAAGATGGGCACTCTGGGATGAATGAAGAGTTTGAGTAAAATAGTCACCTACCTACCACTGGTGTTTTTTTTTTTTTTGAATACTGCATCACTATTGTAACTTCGTGTATTTTGTTATATCAGGCGGCCGAATCATGAGGATATTGTCAACATTGTGAATCGGATGTATGAGAAAGATGGTATATCAAGGGAGGAGGTGGTCGGTATTGTGAATACATTTCCCAATCAAGGTAACAAATGTACCTACCTCTTCTGGAAGAACACTTTGCTTCACTTCATAGATATCAACACAGAACCCTGATGCACTAAATATAGATATGAACGCAGAACCCTAATGCACTAAATATAGAAAAGATAGAGACTAAGAATTCAAGGATAGTACCCTTTAGGTAAACCAAAATTTATGACGCTACTCTAGTAAAATCAGTAAACACTAAGACAACTAATCTTGCATAAATCATAAGATCTAAAAGACTTAAACCAAGTGGATAACTCTTCTAGATGCCTCCCTGGCTCTTGACCATACCATAATGCCTAAGCTTAATTATAAAGAAACCGGCAATATAGAAAATAGTTTTCCAAGAATCCTGGAGAATACTTTTACTCAATCAAACTTGTGTTTACAAGGAAGAAATGGCTATTTTTAGCAACAAAGCTGATAAGGCTTTCTTAAACTAGAGGACAGCTCTATTTAAAAATTACACACTTCGTTAATAGAATCCAGAAAGTGACTTCTCCTCCTCGATCAAGTTTGCATTTTTGGACATTAACTCTTAATCGGCACCCTTCTTGTTCCAAGTTTGCTTCATGTTCGGTCATTTTTCTTTTTAACATCTTTATATGCATTTCTTCCACATTGGTTCAGATACGAACAAGCTTCTGGTCTCTCCAAAGAGAACGTTGTCTATCCTAATAACGATATATGTGAATACTTCATGTGGAATGACTTATAAATGGACGAAAACCCACAAAGTTGGATGTTAAACTAAAATCTTATTGAAAAAATTTAGGGTTTTTCTACATAGTGTCCCTGTGTGTTATGAAATTCTATGTTGTACCCAATCTTTTTAAACTTTTTACATTGTACCCCTAAACTTTCTAAATTTCACACTAAATACCCTTACTAATAGAAAATCCTACTCCACATCTCACTTAGCCTTCAATTTCTGATATCATATCCCAAACCTCAGTCAACTAAAAAGGCTCAAAAATCCTAATCCATGCCCAAAATCTACTGCTTGTTATCTTGTATAAGGGTATTTTGTGTAATGTTTAAAAATTTTGTTAAATAAAAGGGCACTACGTAGTTAGCTTGATAAAAGAGCCAAGAAAGCAATATTCTTGGTATATCCCAAAGGCATTGATGGCTATCGTCTTTGGAGCGTAAATGATCCTAAATTTGTAGTTAGTATGGATGCGACTGTTGTTGAAAGATCCATAGCACCTTTGTCTAAAGCTTTGCTTCCAAATGATGGTGATGTTGGGACTATTTCAAATACTCAAGTGGTGGAGATAGAATCTAGAGACCAACCAAATTCTAATCATGTGCAAAGCATCCTGGTGTTAATCAAAATGGATGAGGAGGATGATCTTAAACATGAGGGGATTCGGTGGGAAAATGTACAGGTGTTACAACAACAACAGCAGCAAGAATCTTTGGCGACCACTAGACCCAAGTGGAATTATAAATCGATTAAGAAGTTCGTGTCACACAAACCTCTGAGGCATAACAGGCGGTATGCACTCTCCGTGGAGGATGATGAGCCGGTCACCTTCAAACATGCTACCAAAGACAAGGATAGAGAGAGTTGGTTGGTTGATATGGAGGATGAGATGCGATCTCTTCCTATTAACAAGACATGGAGGTAGTCCAATTACCCATAGGAAAAACTGCTATTGGATGTAAGTCGGTGTATAAAAGAAAAGAAGATCCTTCCAAGACCGATGGTATAAGATATAAGGCTAGGCTAGTGGCCAAGAGATTTGCATAGACAGAGCGTGTTGATTACAATGAAATATTTTCTCCGGTGGTAAAACTTCTTTAATTCCATTCGGGTGCTATTAAGTTTTGTTGCTCATGCTGATCTTGAGCTGGAACAACTTGATGTGAAGAAAACCTTTTTACTCGGTGATTTGGATGAGGTAATCTATATGTATCAACTAGAGGGATACGATATTGAGGGTAAAGAGAGTCAGGTATGTCGCTTGAGGAAATCACTTTATGGATTGAAGCAATCTCCTTGGCAATGGTACAAACGATTTGATTCCTTTATGTTAAAGCAAGGGTTTTCTAGAAGTAATTATGATTGTTATGTATACATGTGTAAACTTCATGGAGATGATTATATTTATCTTTTATTGTATGTGGACGACATGCTTATTGCTTCAAAAAGCAATGTGGAGATAAATATTTTAAAAGTTCAACTTGGTGAAGAGTTTGAGACAAAAGATGCGGGCGCTGCAAACAAAATACTGGGTATGGAGATTAGAAGAGAGGGTTCAAACCAAAAATTGTTCTTAAGCCAGAAAGGCTACATTGAGCGGGCTTATTGAAAGGTTTGCGATGAAAGGTGCTAAGTCAGTGGTAACTACCATTGGCCTCATTTTTGAACGAACAAATTGCGGTATTCGTATCCGGTATTTCATTTTGTGACACGATAGTAGGGAACTTTCTAAGAAATTGGTGGTTAGAAAAGGTATTAATTCGTTAGAGGAGTTTCAACACATCACTCAATTCAATCTTGTATTTCATGCATCCCTTGTATTTTTCGTCTCCTTTTAGAAGATCCTCATGTCCTTGCGAGGAGTTTAGAGTGTCGTTTAGGTGACACTCCAGAGAAATAATTATAATTTTATTATATTGATTGGATTCTTTATGGCACCATATGATGAACAATATGTTTGGAGTCCTCCAAAATGTTTGAGTTATAGTTGGAAGGGTATAGCCATAAAAGCATCCTATTGGACTCATTTGAAGTTCATTTTGCATATATCCTCTATATCTTTTTTATAATGTCATGTATTGGTGGGATAGATGATTAAATCATGTTTTAAGAGGTGAAATTATGCAAGAGATCATATCCCCATTGCTCCCCTCCACACAATTTATTTACCATGCCTTCACTAGCCTTCCCTTATGGATGATGCCCCATTTTTGGAGTTACTTGTTTGTGATGGCAGTAACTTTTTGTGGAACTTTCACTATAAGAAAAGTCTCTAAGCCTAGGAGTTACGGAAATAAACTAATTTAGTGACCATGTAGAATGGTGCTGTATGATTCTCTGGATAGTCAGGTGTGTTTGGAAAAATTCATTTGCCTTTTCACATGTACTTTCTCTCCCGATGAATGCCTGCATACCTATCCTCATTCATGTCCTATTCCTTTCCACCTCAGTTCTGAGGGAAAAGCTAAGATTCTTTGCTTGGACATCATACTAAGAAAGGCTCAATATTATTGATAGCTTGTACATTCAGTGACTACTAAGTATCTCTCCTGGCATATGTGTACTTTAGTTACGAAGGAGAGAGGGATCATCTTTATTTTTTTAGGTGGGAATTTGTTTCACTGGATGATCAATTTGGGTTTGCGGGTGCTCAATGGGTTTGCTCCAGGTTACATATGCCAGATCTAGGAGCCACTAGGGAGGAAGCTTCTTGTGATGTTTGCTTGTCTATTCCTTGAACTTTATGGCTAGAGAATAAGTGCCTTTCCTCCCATCGTGCTACTCCATGGAGGGCTTCTTCTCGGTTTAATTGATGGTATGAGGTGGCTCACGTGACATTTTCTTCTGAATTGTCCTCTTTTATGTGTTTCCATCACAATTTGAGCTGAAATTTCTCTTTAGTAGGAACAGGAGTAGGAGGAGGAGAAGGAGGAGTATGAGGAGTAACGAATAAGAATAATGCAATTTAGATAGTCTTATCTTGAATTGTAGTTACTAACGATGACGTCCTAGGCACAGAAGTAGCTGAGTAGCAGTTGTAGTAGTAGTAGTAGTAGGAGGAGGAGGAGGAGGAGGAGGAGGAAGAGGAGGAGTTAGGAATAAGGATAATGCAATCAAGACAATTTTATCTTCGATTCTAGTAATTAATGTTAACATCCTAGGCTCATTTAGTCGTGAAATTCCCCAATCTCCTATAGCATGTTCCCCCGTCACATCATATTCTTGGGTCTCTTTTACGTGAGATGTCCCAACATTGTCCTTCACAGAGAGGTCATAGCTTTAGTTACTTCACCATAATGTATGATATTGTTCATTTACACTCCCTTACTAGTTTTTCAACATAGATCTGTCGAGGTTTGATATCTGAGCAATGTAGCACACAACCTTAATGGTCAAAACTTGGCATATCCAGTGGTTGAATTGAATCTTGGCGTATATCACTCTGCGGCGTTGAAGTTTTCTTGTTTGTCCTCGTAGGACAGAAACAGGACTGCTTATCATGGCTAAATACTCAACTTACCTTCTATTCCTTTGTTGTTCTCTCTTAGCAATGATCTGATTTCTGAGTGGATTCAGATAGTAATTAATTTACTTTTATCTTTTTGTTCTTCTATCATAATCGATATATCTTCTTCTACTGGCTAGACATTTTACTTACAAATGCAAACACGTCCCTCCCTAAATGTGCAGCTTTAGATTTCTACGGGGCTTTGAGATCTCGTACATATGACCGATCTCTTCTGAAGGTATGCTCCTCTCTGCTCGGAAACATTAAATTTGCATGCCATCTACAGAAATATTTCGTAATGTTAAGAATTTGCTATTGAGATTATATCTGTAACGGAAAAATTCCAAGATTCATGGATGTTTGACAGATTAATGACCACTACGGCATATGTCACCATAGTCGCAACCAGGACAGCAGTGCAGCACCACTTTTATATCTTTTCCATAAGACAGAAACAGCTAGAATAATACTTCGTACGATTTTTATTGCATGGTATATAAAGAAACAACACACATTTTAAGAAAGGCATAGAGAGAAAGAAGGGGACCATAATAAATGAAGCTAATCCTCCCTTGAACCCAAAAACCATGGTCCCCATCACATACTTTAACATTAATTAAGGATAGAATTGCATTCTTTTGGTGTAAAAATATTTCCAGAAGAAGTTTGTAGCTATAATTGTGGCATTTCTAGTTTGGGATAGCGTAGCATCTAAAGGAGAGGCTTTTGTTCAGAAAGCACATTTCACTCTGACGGAAGGATAATAACCTATGTTCTAACAAGATTAAGGAATATGATTAGTCCTTTGGCATGCATTTTTTTTAAAATCTCCATCTCCCGTTTCTTAATAATCTTCAAAATTATCTGAAAATCCCCGATGCCCATGCACAATTGCACTTGGGAGTTTCGAATTGACGCTGCCATTGGTCACCACTCAGCATCTTTCATTTCTAAATAATGACTGCTTATCATGGGTTGGTTGGAACGCCTGGTGAGTATTGAACAATGGCAGGGTGGATTTCTGTTGAGCAGTGGAGAGTGTATGGCAGGGTTTAACGTGTTGAGTGGACATGGTTCACAATGATTTATTATGCACTTAAACAGACTTTATCACACTAAAACAGACTATATTAGAAAAAAACCGACTATGTCAAATGAAAACTGTCTATATCAGAAAATTGACTATATCATACAAAATTGACTATATAAAAGGTGATTATATCATACAAAAAACTATATCAAATGAAAACATACTATATCATATGTTTTCCAATGCACAATAAGTTATCGTGAACCCGGTCCATTCAAGCTCTTTTGTGTAAGAAGAGACTTCAAGAGAGAGAGGGAGAGAGAGAGTTAAAACTTTGACAGTCCGTTTGGTAGGCGGTAATAGTAATAAAATTATGTGTAAACTTCTAAGAAAAAGCTCATCTTAATGTCCACGGTAATGAGAGAATTTATCCCAAAATATATGTTAATCTTCATAAATTTTCGTTACCTTCTATTACGACTTTAGAGGTGGTATTAGGTGGCAATAGAAATTTGTGAAGAAAATGACTTATTCAGGAATGAAAATTCATTGCCAGAGTAATCAATCAAGGGATTTCCTTGCAAGTTACATACTTCATCCGTTCTTTTGTAAATGAAATGTAGGACCTTGGCATGCATAGGGATTAAGAGAGAAGAGAGATAGAGAGGAAAAAAGGAGAGGGACCCATGTGATGAGAAGAAAGATAGAAAAAGTAAATACCAAATAAAGTAACGTTTCATTTATTTTGAAACGGCCTAAAATGTAAGTATTTCATACTTCATTACAACGGAAGAAGTATGATTAAATTGCCATTACCGCCATTTAGTTACGCTTACCAAACGGTTACTTAAGTGGTTTGTTCGAAACCAAAAAGGTATCTGATGCATCATAGGGCGAAAGAACTAGACTAAATAAAATGCACGTCTTGGATTATTGTGGGTGAATTTTATAAAACCAAAGGAGCATCACCTGGTGAATAATCCCCATTAAAAAAGAAAGAAAGAAAAAGAAATGGAGATCAGGAAACTTATTGGATCAACATGTCCTTTTCAATATGACAGTATTATGGAAATGATATGTGTAAAGCGACACATGTTTGGACCATTTTTTTCCCAAACATTACATGGGACTCACTTATAATTTATCAAGTATTACTTGAAACCAAGGCAGTAGATTTATATTTGGATCAGAGAGCTGTACTTCCATTTGAAATTTCTTAGGGAAATCATCCTCTTGGGTATATAACAGAAATTTTACTGGACCTTTCTCAGGCTTTACTGAATTCTAGCTGCCTAAATCTTTTGACATAAAATTTGATCTATGATGCACTATATAAAGCAGAACATGGGTGCATATCATCCAACCGAATTATCTATTTTGTGCTCTCCATTCCAGGTGGTAATTTTGCCAGCAATAGTAATCTGGCCTTCTAGATAGATATTCATGCATTTTTGAAAATCATACTGTTTATTTGTGCCCTGCAATAAGATGGTTTCTAATGCTGAAGTTTATCTTCTTTATTTTTAAAGTGCTTAAAAGCTAATTGGTTTCTCCTTCTTTCCTGTTAGTGGGTTGATGATTGTGGAGGTGTTGAGAATTTAGGAGCCACACTTTTGAAGCGAAAGAAAGGCGACAAACTTCCGGTCTTTGTGCCTCCTGAGGTAGAATCAATTAACAAACAATTCTCTATTGGTTCTGTTTGTCTTCAGTATCGATTGCCTGAGTCCTGGGTGTCAATAATGTTGCATAAAGTTTCTTGTAGTTTGACAAGCATCATACAGTAGTAACTCATGGGTGATGTTTCTGCGCCAAAGATCCACAACACTAATTAGACAAGGCTTTATTATTCTACAAAGAAATAGTACAAGTTTAAATTCAGATAATTTTGGTTTTTCTATGGTAATTTTCAGAAATCTACATGGTATCCTCACCGTTTTAAAACTCTCCTAGTACCATTGTGGTTTTAGAAGTGTATGAACCCACCATTTTCTGTTGTTAATTAATTCCGTTATTGAGTTGTTTATGCCTTCTACTCATTTCGGTCTTTGAAATCCATTCCCAAATCATTTCGATATAAATTAAATTTTAGATTTGCACAAATGTGTGGTAAGAGTAACCAGCTTGTAATAGAGACACTACATCCCAATTGTTATTGAAATAATTTACAGTGGATCATGAAGATTCCTTAGCAGTGACTAGTGCATATTAGATTATCCTTACAAGACTCTGTATGTCGAAGGAACACGGCAAGAGCAAGAGAGTATTCGGTTGCACAGCGGATAGGTTAGCAATTAACATGTTTGATAAGTCACTGTTCTAGCTAGCTATTCTGCCATCTAAGTTATATAAAGAAGGATAATATAGCCATGTACAGGTGCTGATTGTGAATGAGAGGCAAATCAGCACGAGATGAACAATCATGGAATATGTTATGGATATTCCTTCTTTTTTCCGGTTATCTGAGACAGAAATGGAAAGGCATTTTTCTTTTCTTCATTGTAAAGGTACATGGTCTCAGACAAACTAGGAACAACTTTATAATGGAGATTGCTGTTCTAGAGGTTGGATTCATCAACAAACAAAAGGCATTCTATTGTTATTCTGAAATGATAAGCGTTAGGAGAGATCAGCCTTACCATTGACATAGTTGTAAATAAAATATTACTTTTGGATTTATCAACAAACAAAAGGCATTTTATTGTTATTCGGAAATGATGAAGGTTAGGAGAGATCAGCCGTACCATTGACATAGTTGGAATAAAAGATCTCTTGCAGAAACTGGGGAGTTAGACTTGATGGTCTTTTCATTATATTGTCTTGGCTATTTACCGGCAACTGTTTACCCTTATAGGCCATAGAAAATGTGCACTAGAAGGGAGGCATTTAAAACAGATTCGATTAGACATATCTAAATTTGCTTCCTTAGATACATGGTCCAAGATGATATAGATGATATATTATGTGTTCTGATATATGTGCAATATTCATTTATCTTCATGGGCCTTCAAATTTTGACATCCATAAGGTGGACGATGAAAGTCTTTTCAAATTTACCTACATACATTCATATGCACGTACGATCTTTTATGGCTTGATACTGTGAAGTTCATTTTACTATTTGATTAGCAAGTCAGAGTTCCATGGTTCATGGTTATTTTTCCGTATAGGCGACGTGATTACTAGTTATTTTTTAAGTAGTGCATTTATTCCATACATGACACTTGGCTGTTGGTGTTTGGTCTTGTAAACTTCGAATTTAATTAGATCTTTTTAGTTCGTATCCTAACTATATATATCATTATATGTTACATATTATCTTATTGTGTGAAGATAAATATACTAACTGCAATCTTTCTTAATAGCAAAATGTTGAGGCTCTTCTTGAATCAGGCTACTCTCTCGTCAAAGAACAACAGCTAGTCATGGAGACAAGGCTTTCAAAAGAGTATATGAAAAATATCGATGAGTAGAATTCATGATACTTTCTTTTGTGAGATGATCTTTGTCTCACTATTTGTCTGCAAAACTTCCTTGTATTTGTTACTTGATCTACATATACATGCATGAGAGTTGAGACATAATTAAGACTTGATTCTTGGACATGTTGGATCACTTCATATTGAGGGTCCGTTGTAAATAGGCAAAGTTGTTTCTCAGCTTCTAGATATATAACGAGAAGATTTTGACAGTTTTTGGAACAACTATTGTTTGAGGATAAAAAAAAAATACCTCGTACCTTATCAATCAATGTATAGGGCAAGACAAAGACATCCTAACAGTTGCTTGTTATTTGATGGCGTGTGTTTTGAGGAGTGGTGAAAGGTTGGAGAGTAATTGTGTAACAGCCCTACGTTTTTACGCTCTCGCTACAAATCACACTTAATGATATGAGTTATGAGGTAGTTGAGTTGGTTTGACTTTTGGCGGGAAACTACATTTGTTATAAGTTGTTGAGAAGTTGTTAATCGACTGGACATTGCTACATTTACCAGGTGGATAATTTACCCACTATAAATAGAAGCATTAAAATATTATTAATCATGTGAGTTGGATTCCACTGTCATTACTTATCATGACTCTTTATTAGTGGTGGATATATTACTCGATGGGTAGATTAATTATTTTCCTAATTGACTTGTATAAATAATGCGATTAAGCCGTAAAATCCATCAATCATTGCAGAATCAAAACTCTTTCCCTCTCTCTCTATACTTCTATCTCTCTCTCTTCTCATATCTTCTCTCACACACCTCCGTTGTGACGCCATTAGAGGTGAGTTTAAGTAAATGTGCAGTCGAAAAAGTTTGACCTTACAAGCGACCTATGGGCTATGGATTAACCTTAATGATACTAGCACATGCAATTACACCCTAACTAGGTTTATGCATGTGCGATGCACGAGTTTAAGTTAATGTGGTAGGGTTAGAGTTGGTGAGAACAAGATGAGGTGCTAAACAAATAAATAAGCTTAAAATCATACATAATTTGTATAATCTATAACACTCCGATAATTCTCCCTTTAAGACATACCTTTATAATATAAAAGTAGAGAATTACCCAAGTATTATCGCCCGTATAATAACGTAACGACTTATTCAGAATTTTGCAGCAGAAAACATATAACTAAACTTTAACCTTTTATTATAAATATATAAATAAACAAGTATTTAGAAATCAACACTCTAAATAAGTCTTATTCAAACAAACTTAATAAATTATGTTCCTATAAATGCAGAAAAATAAATTATACTAGTTACACATTCTCTCCATTCCAAATTCCCAATGATGCACATCTGCGAACCTGTAATGTCAATGCTTTACTGAATGGATCATCACAGGATCAATATGGCAAATCCATGATCACAAACACAAATAAAGCACGTAATCAGCAAAGTTGAGTACTACATACTAAAACATAAGCATTCCTAACATGACAATAAATAAATAACATGCAGGGATAAATAATAATATTTCATCCGTTTCTTTTTAGATGTTACACTTTCCTTAAATTACATGTTTCCAAAATAGATGTTACACTTTTTTTTTCCTATTTTAGTAAGTTTTGCCTAGTGAAATGTCCAACTTACCCTTACTAACTACAAATTTAAAAATTGAAACCCCCATAATCTACCCTATTAAAACATTAACTAATCTAATCAGATTTTAACAATTCCCACCACAATATAATCCCCCAACTACCTTTCCATCTTCCCCATCATCATTTATTACATCCAACCCCCCACCTTATTCACACTAATTCATCCCCCCATTAATGTTCTTCCCTAATTCCCCAACCCTAAATCTACGAACTTCCACCCCCTCTCAAAACTTCATCTTCTCTCCCCCCACTTTCATTTCCCCTCTTCTGATCTATGCTTTCTCTCTCCTAAATTCTTCAGTTCCTCCTCAAATCCCCTCTCAAACTTTCGAATTCTTCTTTCATCTCTTGAAATCCTCACTCTCATCCCTATAATTCATCTTCAACTGCTCAAAAACCCTAGATCTTGTTTCATGTTTTCAGAAAAAAAACCCTAAAACAAAAATGGTGAAGATGTATGTGCCTAATCTCCAACCCCTTGTTGATGCGTTGTTCCAAAGTAATGACGCTGATGAATCTGATAGCATCCGCGAGTTGATGCATGCATTTGAGTTGGGGTTTCCTTGGCCAAGAAGGCTTTTTGACAGTCGAGACGCAAAGCAATTGCTTCTCCCTTACGCCTTCAAGGCTTTGGGGTGTGGTGGTTGACGAATTTTACCTGGTTACTGGGTTACCAAGGGAATTCCATCCCTCTTCTTCCAATCCTCAAATTCTGAGTCCCCAAAATGAGTAGTTCCTCGACCTCAGACCAATTTCACAAAGGTTAAGGCCTGGATCGAGGGTTGAGGAAGATGGGGACGGGAAAAAAGGTAAGGATATGCTGCGTTCTACACATGAGATTGTTTGCGCCTTAAGGGCTCCGGCTTTTTACTGTGTTTCAAAGAAAGGTAAGCTTCAAGAGGTGAAGGGGAAGGAGAAGGAACTTATGGGGTCTAAGAGGAAGTTGAAGTTGGGTGAGACTGAGGTCCCTAGGAAGGGGAAATGTGAGTGTTTCGGTTGCAGTGCTACGGCCTTCAACGTCTACGACGATGAAGGTACAACGTATGCGATGTATGTGGAGACTGATGGGGGGGGTTCAAGGTTTTTGATGTGGTTGAAGACCTGTTGGATTCTGAGGAGGCTGATGAGGATGAGCTTGAAATACCATTGAGCCCCTGCACAAGCTCAGAACTTGATCCTGATTGCCATTGCTTCCTAATCAGGCGTAAAGCCAGTGATTTGAGTCCTTGAGGTTCTATCATCCTAACTCTATTTAATTGCAAATTCTTTTGGTGCATGTTTACTTAGTGAATTGAGTCTTGTTCATTATTTGGTTGTTGTGGGTTGGATACATTTTATGCTTGCCTTAAACTGATGTGTTGTCTATTATGCTTGGTTGGCTGTTGGTGTTGGTTGGCTGCCTAATATTGTTATGATGCCTATTTTTTGTGTGGTTGGTATGTGGGATATTGTTGGATATAGCTTCATGTTGCCTACTATTTTGGGTTGCCTATTGAGTTAGTTGGATACAATTTATGCTTGCCTAAAACTGTTAGGTTGTTTATTATGCTTGGTTGCCTGTTGGTGTTGGTTGGCTGCCTAATATTGTTATGTTTTTACTGTTTTAAAAAGGATGGACCTGGATTAGATGTTGGAATTGGGTATGAGGTTGGCTTTGGATTGGAGGTTGGAGGGTGAACAATTGGCTAATGATGTAATTACTCATGTCTGGTTTGCTTGAGTTATGTCAGTCCCTCACTGCTATGTCAATTGAGTCCCTGTTGGTAGTAACCCGAGTCCCTATTTTTTTTAAAAAAAAAAATATAATCCAGATGATGAAGGGACTCATGCTTTGAGCTTGAGGAGCATTAGATGATTTGCTCCTTGTTGGTGTTAAACCAATAAGTTGAGGTTTGAAATCATCCATTGCTTCCTCAATGAGCCATGCAATTATCCCTGATGGATTTAATAAAACACACAACTCACTTTAAACTTGTTGACATGCAAAAAATAAACATAACCATACATGCTTTACTTCAATAATTGTTGCATCACTGCTTATACAAACTAGTCCTTCAACATGTAGATAACAGTTTAATAAATAAACCAAAAACCCCAAAAAAAATTCCCGGTTTGCTTAGAAGTGTTGCTTCATCTTGTCCATAAGGTTAAACAAAAGTGTTGTAACTTCTATACATGTGTATTTGTCTTCTTATATACTTGTTATATACCAAAAAGTTGCTCCTCATTCTGCTCCTTCATACACAACATCATTATGTGCAAAAAAGTAGCCACATCTTCTGCCCATTCTAGGCTTCATGTGCATCTAAGTAGTCAAGTGCTTCACCTACATTCACAAACTTCTCATTCAAATAAGCAACTGCCTCATCTATCAGTGCTTGCTCAAGTTCAACAACTTCTGGAAGTAATCCCTGTCTCTCTTGCTTTCTTTTTGAATGGTCTGGGTTCTTATAATTGTTCCCCCTTTGCACTTTAGTATTTCTACCATAACATATTGTAATTGCAACCAAGTGTATTTCAATACTTATGGGTCAAAGAAATCATAACAGTCCTGCACTCTTAAAATCAATTCATCTAGATTCTTAGGAAATGATTGATATTGTAGTGCTTGAATTGCTCTAAAAAATCTCAAGTCTAACACATTTAAGTCAGGGGTTGGATGCATGAATGTGAGCTCTAGCATTGTCTTGCTGTATGTAAATATCTTTAGATACACCTTCAGGCCAATTCCTCATGATGGCAGGGATGACAGTGTTGATTATCATGTCCCTCATAACTGCTAGGTTAACACTTTCAATTGCTTTTGTCACCAAAGTTCCTGCCCTTCTGTTTTTAGTTGAATATTTAGCTCTCACATACTCAACAAAAGGGTAGATACCAAATTTCCCATCATGTATCATCCTCCCTTTACAGTCCTTAATAGGTCTAGATGTGGCACACATGAACATAGCTTTGATCTTAAATCTCTTGGATTGACAACAACTATAAGGGTCATCTTCAGCAGGGAGCAAGTAAAACATCCTCATGTCTGGACTCAAATAACACCACTTCTCATCTATGTGAACATTTTGCATGTCAACAAATTTTGGTGGTTGTGTCCTTGTTGCTGGTAAAATGTGTTGTAACACCCACTTCATTCTTTGAAACTTGTGGTCTTCTGTCAGTTTTGGGTGGGTGCTGCTTGTATGACTTCTCAGCTTCCCCTGTTTTAGTAGTCTATAGACATTAGATTGGAGGACTCTAAGAGAACCAGCAAATGCCCTAATACTTGTCCTTAGTTGAAGTGGGACTGACTGAAGCCATTGTTCATCGTAAATTTTAAGCTTCCTACCACATCTGCCTGCTTTTTTATTTCTCACATCTATGGCATGCCCAGTTTCTCTCTGTTTTTTTGCATCTTTCCATATTCTATCTAGCATCATCCTGCTTATGCCATGCTTTCTCGCTATTTTTCTTTTTACACCCCATGGAAATTTACCATTTATTTCAGAGGTAAGAAGGTCATCAACCAACATTCTCCTTTTTGTTAGAGTTAAATGTGGTTTTTGGGTTGATGAACTTACAGTGTTTTGTATTTCTGTGTTTGGTTGGTGTGGCTGACTTTGCTGATGTTGTTGCTCTGCTTCATTCCCATCTGCTGTTGTGCCTCCTTCATCATCCTCTATGTAATGGTCATCATCACTGTTATAATGCGTCCACATCTCATGCATCAGCAAGTTATCCTCCATGCCTTCAATTTCCAGCAACTCTTGAAGGCCAAACATCGTCATTGCCCCTCCCTCATCTGCTGACCCCATCTTTAGTGCTGGAGAAATTTTTTTAAGGACTGAAGTTTGAAGTTTTTTGTTGGAAACTTCTGTTCTTAATTTTTTGGATAATTATTTTGAACATTCATGTGCAGTGTGCTTAAAATGATTTAGAAAAGCTAAACCATGGTGCTTGGCAATATTTTTTCTCTCCTCATTTTGTGAAATAAGCCCTCATTTAATGTTGGGGTTTTATATAGAGGATAGAGCATGTATAATGTTGGCTTACACTATGTTTGAAATGGGTAATTTAATTTTTTTGCAAAATTTCAACTTTATGAAATTTTTGGAGGGAAAATCAATTGGTGCCAAAAAATTTGGTTGGTCCCTATTTTCTCTCTCCTTGGCCGTGTAAAAAAAAGGAGGGAACCAGGTTGTGGTCCCTCTTTTCTCTCTCCTCCCTTCCCTTAAACCCCCAATGTGTAATGGTCCCCACATCTATCCTTAATCCACTACTCTTATTCTCTCCTAATCACTCCAATTTTTGCCTAGGGAACCCAACTTTTCAAAAGTGTAACATGTAATTTGGAACGGAGGAAGTAATATGATCATATAACATTCTGCAAACAACTTTTACTAAACTAAACTCTAAACATTTTTTATTACTTTAATGGAATAGTTATTGGACTTGAGTTATCCTACCACCAATGCCTTCATTAAGAAGATGAAATACGGGCGCGACTCCGTATTTCAGAATGACCTGCGATATCGAGGAACCTTTGAAAAATAATAAGAGAGATGGTGATCAATCCATCTCATAGAAAAAGCCATGGGCTATCACCATGTACTCCAACTCCTAATGTCAAACTCTAGACGTGCACAAGACTAAAGTCTATAGCTATTAGAGGTGTTCAACGGGCTGGGGGCCCGTTTTCAGCCCTCACCCAGCCCGTTCACAAAAGGGCTGGGCTCAAAATGGGTTGGGTGGAAAATGGGTTATATTAAAAATAAAAAGGGTTGGGTTTTAAATGGGCTGTAATAAAAAATAAATGGGCTATTTTAAAAAATAAAAGGGTTGGGTTTAATGATGTTATTCTCTCTCCTCTCTCCTCTCTCCTCCCTATTACTGCGTTCTGTTCTTTTTTTTCCCCAAAATTAAACCGTACAAAAATTTTCCCCCAATTTTTTTCCCAAATCATAAACCCTAAAATTCTCTCTCATCTTCTTTTCTCCGATTTTGTTTTTCGTTCCTCCATTTTCCAGTAACTCTAATCCTAAATTAAAACCATAAGAAGCTTAAATTTTGAGGGAAACAAAGCTGGAGAATAGATGAATCGAAATTTAAAAAAAAAATCCTTGATTGCGACAAAATACAAATTTTTGTTTCTTATGAAGATTAAAATGATTTAGAAAAGCTGAATTTTTGTTTTTCGCCATCAAAGGGTACGTACATCTCATTTCTTGTTTATAATTTGAGTTTGAATTAATCAATTATCGTCTTAAGCTTTTTTTTTTGCAAATAATTTTTATTGTTTTGGGTTTTCTTTAAAGGGGATAGCTTTATTTTTTTTCGTGTAATTATGCCTACCACATGTTCGATGAAATTACACTACTTTGTGGACAATTTCAAATTTGCTGGGAATTGTGGTGTTTATGTTAAGCTTGATTTATTTGATAGCTTGAAGTATTATCCTACTGTGTTTGATAAAGAAACAGAATCTTAAGCAAATTTATGGAAAGTTTGTTTTGTAATGTGGCTGTGTTTTGCTATAATTGATGCATTATGTGATCCTGGTTTGCTGTGAGAATGCAGTTTATGTTAAGCTTGATATATTATGATTATGGTTTGTTAGACCTATATGCATTGCTTCTTGGTTTCATGATTATGGTTTCATGACCTATATGGTTTGAAAGTTAAGTGTGATTGGATTTATGCAAAAGCTGTTATAGTTTCTGCAATTCTTGCATAAATATAAATTGTTGTGTATATAAGAGCAGATGATAAGATAAGACTTAGGAGGCATTTGACAATTGAATATAAATCTTACTCTCCTGGTGGTATTTGTTATAGTATATATGCACTAACTCATGTTTTATGGATTTGTAGATCGATATGGACAGTAAACCATTGTCAAGGTCAACAGATGATGGATATAACGAGTATTCCGGTCCGGCACCCAAGAGGAAGAAGACATCTAAGGTGTGGCTTGAGTTAGTTGAAGGGATGAGTGAAAAAGGTGAGAGAATAGCTACTTATATTCATTACAAACTTGGCTTAGCTGCTGGCCCTAATAGTGGAACATCTCATTTGAAGCGTCATCTATTGGAAAGTTGTCTGTTAAGACCTCTTGGACTTGTACTTGGGGAGGGGGGTACTAGTAGAGAAGAGGGTGAATTTGTGTTTGATATGAATGAGCTAAGAAAAGAAATTTTACTCTATATTGTGGAAGGGGCTCATCCTTTTTCAACAGTTGAAGAAAAAGGTTTCAGACGGATGATGTCTAAAGCAACCCCTCATTTTAAGACATGTAGTCGAGCTACCATCACTAGAGATCATTTTTCATTATATTACTGTGATAGGGAGAAAGTAAAAAAATATGTTAGTGAATGCTCCTGGCCGAATTTGCTTTACTACTGACAATTGGAGGTCATCACATACTTGGCAACATTATATTTGCATTACGGCTCACTTTTTCGATTGTAATTGGAAATTACACAAGTTGATTCTTAGGTTTAGAGGCCTCTCATCCCCCTATGATGGACAAAGCATTTCTGAGGAGATTTTCATGTTTTTAATTCAATGGAAAATAGAGCACAAAGTGTTAAGTGTGACAGTGGATAATGCTACTCATAACGATACAATGATTAGTCATTTGAAAACTCGCCTTTTATTAAGGGGATTGTTGTTTAGTGATGGATCTTTTCTGCATATTAGATGTTGTGCACACATTATTAACTTGATTGTTCAATCTGGTTTGGATGTTATTGCAAGCATCTTAGACAACATTAGGAACTTAGTGAAATGGTCACAAGATCTTCATCGAGAAGTAAAGAATTTTATGACACTGCTCAAAAGAATTTTGATTTGGATGTTAAGAGGAAACTTAATTTGGATATGAAAGTTCGTTGGAATTCCACTTTTAAGATGCTTGATAACATACTCTATTACAAGGATGTGTTTATTCATTTGGGGTTGGTGAACTCTAATTTCAAGTTTTATGTGCCTCGAAAGTCGAAATGGGAAAATTGTTTGTTTTTCACCAGTTCTTAAATATTTTCTATGATGTCACTTGTATGTTTCGGCTGTTAATTCCCCGACCTCCAATTTGTACTTCAAGGGGGCGTGGATGGCTCACCGTTGCTTGATTGAGACAACAAAAGGCCCACATATTTTTCTATCTAGTGCAGTGGAACCTATATTAGTGAAGTTTGACAAGTATTGGTCCGAGTATAATGTGATCATATCTTGTGCGGCCGTTCTTGACCCTAGATTCAAAATAAAGTTTGTGGAATATTGTTTGGTAAAGTTGTTTGGTGAAGAGGATGGTATGATACAAGTTAGAGAAATCTCAACTACTTTGAAAACTTTGTATAACGAATATAAATTGCAATCATTTATTTCTCCTATTGTTGCTCCTTCTCCTCCTAGTAGTGGGTTAGGCCAAAACTATTTTGAGGATTACAATAGCTGCAATCCAAGAAGTATTAGTATGCAAATTAGAAAGTCACAACTTGATGTATATTTGGAGGATGAGGCACTTGACATGAACTCGGAATTGGATGTATTGGAATTTTGGCATCTAAATGCAATTTGATTTCCGAAGCTTCCAAATATGGCAAGAGATCTACTAACAATAATTCCGGTTAGTACAATAGCTTTTGAATCGACTTTTAGCCTTGGAGGGAAAATTATATCTAGTTCATTGAAGCCAAAGACTGTGCAAGCACTAGTGTGTGTCCAAGATTGGCGCCGTGATGAGCATGGTATTTCTGTAGACTTGGAGTCTGACCCATATTCTTGTGACGAGGATTTAAATGAAGAAGAGGATGATGAGGATGATGATACTAGCCTTTTCCATTAGGTAAATTTCTCTTAAGTCTTGAATAAATTTCTCTAGTCTTCAATAATTTTCTTTTTGTGTGAATGTAGAAATATCTTATTTATACTATGCTTCCAATATGTTTGGAGTCCACAAAATAATTCTCTGATTTTTGTTATCTGTTGTGCAGAGTCACCATTTTTGCAAAATATACATTTCTCAGTCTGAGTCAAGGGGATGATGGCTAGTTTTGAGAGCGATTCTTCAATTGACGTAGATGTAGCACCGGTGGTTCTGTTCTGCTACTGCTTCTTCTTCCTTCTATCTTGTGCTTGTTTATTGTTGTTGTTGTCACTTATCCTTGTTTTGGTGATGTTGTGTAGTGGCATTGATGGTAAGATTACATTTGAACTACTATTTTTTTTCTCTAGCTAGTTATGTTATTTGATGGATATTGGATAGTAGTCATATCTTTTGGTTATGTCTCTTTTAAAATATTATGATATTAAGCTGCCAACTATTGTGAATTTTGTGCTTTATACATTTGTTGTATTTAATTATTGTTATTAACTCTCTACATTAGTATTCTATGAAGGAATGGAAAAAATTTCGACCAACACAATTGTTTAAAATCATGACACTTGGCGAAAGCTATTAGTTGACGAATTTTTTAATATGCTACGTGGCACGTGGCAATCGAATTTTTGGGAAAGCGATTTTCATTGCCAAATGGCGAGAGAAAGTATAGCTGACACATAGGACAATGTGATCAAGGTTTATTAGTATACTAGCTTTTAACCCATGCAAAATGCACGGGAGGTTTTATATAGATATGATTTGGTCTCGTGCATAATCTATGTGTTGCATTTTGTTTATTAAGTAGTGTTTTTATTCCAATTTATCTAATTCATAATTATTAGAATCCAAGTATTTAAAGTTGAAAGATTATAAAATGTAAAATTATATATCACGATATTTGTTACAACATTTTATAGTTTGAAAATCTTATAATTGTGATATATAAATTGATAAATACGTTATGAAACAAAAAAACACATCAACATGCACAAGAAGTTTTTTGTTTTATAAATTTAATATTTTAGGATGGTCTCGTAAAATTATAGTTTGAATATTAGCTCGTGATTTAAAGTTTTTTGATAATAATATCGTATATTAAGAATACATTATAAAATCGGTTTTAGACTTGTGCCACTTGCACGGGAATTTTTTGTTTTAATAAATTAAAGATTTTATATTATCTCTCCTAAAATCATGGTGGAAGTATTTAACCCGTTAATCTATAAAAATGATAATATAAAAATTAGGAATGTAAAAAATGAAACATACATATAAGTTTGAAAAAGTAGATTTTAATTTGCTATTCCCATATACACATTTTCTGAAGTATGAGTGGTTAGCTATAGGAAATCAATGGTTGAATTCATGATTATTTACGTACATAAAAGAAAAAAAAGTTGTTCAATACTTTTGAATTGGTATGAAATACTTTTGACATATTGTTATCAATTTCAATGACTATAGTCAATGCTATTAAACTTTAAGAACTCATGAGATAATTCTATCTAAATTTTAAAACTAATAATATGTGTTTTAAATTTTATGATCTTGTATCGAGAGTATTAAATGTGGCTATGACCCGTATGTTATATAGTTATGATTTTTGTAAAATGGCCTTGATATCTGAAAATTTTGCTCATACTCTTAAACTGGCAATATAAAATACTTTTACATGTTTCCATCAATGTTATTGACTATACCGTCCGTGCATTTAGACTTTGAGAACTACATTAGAACAATTCTATCTAAATTGTAAAACTAATAACTTGTGATTTAAATTTTATGATCTTGTGTTAAGAATAATTAAAACTTAGTACGTTGAATAGTTACAATATTAGGGAGAAGTGTTTGTTGTTGTAATGATTACTTAGCTTGTGTTCAATCAATATTCTTGTATTGAGAATAATTAAAATTGCCTTATGACCGGTACATTATACAGTCATGGTTTAAAGATTTATGGATTATATTATACAATGAATATTAACTACACGATTTTCATAACTCATATAAATATACTATCTAGTATTGCAAGTTGTTCCGATATAAACATATAATAATATAATTTTCAGTTATTAAAAGATTTATGCATAATATGATGTAATTGATAATTTTTAGCAAGAAATCGTAGTAATTTGATTGCACTTTCTAACAGTGTTTTATTGAAAAACGTGAAAAATAAATAAATGGTGACATATCATTTTCGTTTTGAACAATTTTTTGAAAAAAAAGATAGATAACTGATATCATTTCCAAAAAAAAAAAAAAAAATTCAAAGTCCTTTTTCAATTTTGAATTTCAAATTTCAACAATTGTAAAAATTACAGATAAACATAAAAATATTAGCTGGTGATTTAAATTTTATGATCTTGTATTTAGAATACTCGAAAATTAGCTTGCAACCCATGTGTTGAACTATGACTTATGACATTCATGTTATATCCATGTTATATTGTACAATGTCAACGATCCTGGAGTATTTCCTAACAATGTTTTATGAAAAAAAAATTTATTGCTCATAAAGGTAATATAATAGTGTTATATCCTTGTTATATCGTACAACATATATTATGGTAATAACTAATAATTAAAGATGTAATATAATTTTGGAAATAGTTTCATTTTTCTTTGCTCAAGTTAAAGATTTTTATTTAAAAAAATCTCTATTCTCTTCACGTGGCTAAAATAATTTTTGCTTTTAGATAAATATATAGATTACTCATACTTTTAAAATAATGTTTGCTTGAAATAGTGACACTTCACTGTTTCAATACTTGGAGAAAATATTTTCTAAACTTTCCTTAAAAATAGGTAGATATCATAATTTCATTCTAGGTCATCATACAAATTTGGTTTAGTCAAATTATCTATATATATTTGCCTAATGAAATGTTTTAAAAAACATGGTCCAAAAATTATACCCTGATTTTATGTAACTAAGTTGTTAATCTTATTTTTTCTTTAAAATATAAGTCTTTCTACCCGCATCTACTATATAATTTTGTAGATAACAATCATTTACAACTTAAAATATACCATTTTCCCCCTTTTGTTTAAGTGACGTTATATTAATCGATGCAATGGATTAATGTATTATGATTTTTGTGTTGATGGAGCAATGAATTGAACTCAGCAAATGGTATAACAATATTTTATGATCATTTGAGAATGATGGACATGAACTCAACACATGTAGTATTATGATTTTTGTATTGATGGAGTAAATGATTTAAGGATGATAACAAATAATTCTTCCAATCAAATTTCCTTAATTCTTGTACATAAATCTTTTATATGTTTATTTGCTTGATTTAAGGATGATTATAATACTCTTTCCTAATGAAGAGGATTGTAATTTATTTACTTAATATTCTTTCATAGCTTTAAATATTATGGCACACGCCTTGAAGTAATATGCAAACGACACATAAGCAATAGATTTCCTCCAATTTACACGTGCGTGGCACATGGATTGTGAGAAGGCATGAGAATTTGACATTTGGCGAATTAATTGTGAGGGTGACACATAGGATTTCTGTACCCAACTTTATATAGATATATATAGATATATAGTTGATCAAACCACAAAGCTATGACTTATTTTTGCGATAAGTGTCACTCCCAAACAATATCTATTAAGTTTTCTTAAATTATCCGTGATGTTGCCTGAATCCAATAATTAGTTGCTCCGTTAAAAACATAAAAGCTAATGTAATAATAGTTTTTGAAGGGATAATGTAATAATAGTTTTAGTATTACCAAATTCCAACTTTTTTATAAAATAACTAGTTATAAGGCCCGGGCTATGTCCCGGGTAAGAAAAATTTTCATTTATTAATATTGTACTTTGATATGATAATACTAAATAAAACTTGGTCTAGTGGTTAAAACTTTAGTACATGAATCATGAGGTCATGGGCCGGGATCAGAACCTATACTATGCAATTTCTAATTTTTTTTATTGTATATTCATTACATGAACTAAGGGTCTGTTCTCCCCATCTTATTTTCAGTTCAGTTCAACTGTTTTATGCCGAAGAGAACAGGCCCTAAAACTTCCCAGGAAGAGCGCCACGTGGCACCATTCCTCAATTACGCACGCCTTTTAATATATTAGTATAGATAATATATATTTTCCAACACTCTTATTTCAACTTGTTACAATAGTTGTGACTGTCAGGTTGGACTTTGGAGTACACCAACTTTGACAATGCCCATCAACATTCAATGCAATGCAACATTTTTCTACCGCCCTACTACTCTACTCTATGTAAACAGTGGTATAATTTACCACTATAAATATGTAAGCGTAAGATTTACATATACGCATCAGATCAAAATACTTCAATATACAAAACTCTCTCTACTTGTATTATCTTATTTCCATATTTCTCACAACACGTTATCAGCACGAGTGTTCTACCAAAAATTTTTAAGGTATCCTTAAAATCTTTACATCCATTTTGTTTTTAAGTTTAAATTTTTTTTCCAAGCTCAACCCTTTACTATCCAAACATGGACCAACAAAGTAACGGGATTAACATTATTTTACATAATGTCACTGTTTCGGGTGTTTATTTTTGGATAGAGCGAAACAATGTGCCATTTACTACCAACCCAGCGAGGGGAACTGTAATACAGCCCCGACCCAGTAACCGTAACAACGGTACAAATACCCATACCAGAGAAAACCCACAAACCCCTGTTCCCAACACCAATAATAACCCTCCTATACAACCAGCTGAAAATCAACCTCCGCCCAGTAATAAAAGAGATAGAGATGAACAGGAAGAAACTAGTAGTAAACGTCACCATACTCTAACGACAGAACAATTTAACGCCCTTCATGGAGGGCAAGGACTTTTATTTATGTTATTTTATTTTTTGCTCTTAACCGCCTATATGGACAGGTTAATTTTTTTTATTGCCGTATATGGACGGCCTAGTGAAATGATAATTATTATCTCTTATATGTGCAATAATTGTATGTATATGCAGGGAACAAGCATTAGAACATTATTATATATTATTGTCTCTAATCTTCTATTTTTTTGCATTTATAGTTACATATATTATATCCAATTTACTAGCATGCTCTAATATATTTGTCAATATTAGAATTTTATTGCGTTGTATATTTTTTAACTGATATGAATGCACAGTTAGGGATAACCCTCTATAAAAGCGGATTACCATCCCCATTTTCACCACATATCCTTATCTTCTTCCGATTTTTTTTCTCTAAACCCACAAATTTTTTTTCTTCTTCCTCAACCTTCCGGCCACCATGTTTAACGCCGAACAACCGTCCTCACCCTCATCTTCCTCTTTTGAAGAGGATTTTAGGAAAATAAAACTTACTTATTTCTTATAGCCGGTTTCTTTTTCCTCCTCATGGCATTAATGATATATCTCCTAATACATAATAGGAGACAAAAAAAATTCCCCTGGAAGAATGGCGAAAAATGCACATGAATATCAATTTTTTTTGTCTTTAAGTGCATTTTAGGAAGTTTTTTTTTGTTTATTCACTTGTTGTATTTTGTTTCTATTTTTTATTTTCTTGTTTTTTTTAGCTTCATTATTGTTGTATGCTATTTTTAGTTTTTTTTGTTTGTATTATTTATCTATAATAATAATGATATAAATCAGGGGGAGATAATATATATATGTGATTTATCATCATTACTAATTTCAAATATTTACCTATTTGTAGTCAAAAGAATGGGAGATCTAGTGAAAAGACAATTTAACATACTAGATCTATCTGGGCAAAAGTTTTTAGAATGGACGGTGGACGCCCAAATGAATTTAAAGGCCCAAGGACTGGAACATACAATTAAAGATGTGACAACCCAACAAGGGGATGCAACTACAACAGCCGCATCAGTTAAAATTGCGACTGTACAAGAAAAGGCAAAAGCCTTAGTCCTCCTAAGAACATCATTTACATGAAAGTTTAAAAAGTGAATATCTACTTGTGGATGATCCAAAAGAACTATGGGATAGCCTAAATGAAAGATATGGGCATCACAAAAATGTGCTTCTCCCAAAGGCACATTATGACTGGACCAATCTGAGGTTCCAGGATTTTAAAACAGTCAGTGATTACAATTCAACATTGTTTAGAATTGTATCATTGTTAAGATATTGTGATCATCCCATCACAGAAGAGCAAATGATAAACAAAACGCTCTCCACTTTCCACGCCTCTAATATCATATTGGCAGAACAATACAGGTTCAGAGCTTTCAAAAAGTACTCTGAGCTAATCTCAGTACTACTTGTGGCTGAACAAAATAATGATCTTTTGCTGAAAAATCATAATCTTAGACCTACGGGGTCTTCAGCCACTCATGAGATAAATGCAATAGAAAGCTCTAATCCACCAGAAGCAAATGCTATACATAGTGGTGGAGCGGTAATTACAACGGTCGTGGGAGAGGACGTGGTAATTACCGTGGCCGAGGGCGTGGACGTGGAAGAGGCCGATTTTCCCCAAGAAATAATAATTTTAAACATTCTGATAAAAATTGGGGACAATCATCTGGAAATCAGAGGCAGACGTCCTATAAAGGAAATGATACTTGCCATAGATGTGGCATGACTGGGCACTGGGGCCGCACATGTCGTACTGCCAAACATTTGGTAGATCTATATCAAGCTTCAATAAAAAACAAAGGAAAAAATGCTGAAGCAAACTTTGTTAATGAAGCCACTACATCCATGCCCAGCCTTGATGTTTCAGATTTTTTTATGGATGATGCTGAAGAAAATAATTTGTTTAGATCACAATCGATTAATGTGCTTAGTTTATTTAACTGCTTCAATATCCACTTTCATGTATTTATTTTAAAATATATTATACAATCGTATTTATTATTTATGAAGATATGAATTCATCAGAAGTTGGAACAAAGAACAATGTCTCCTGGACAGTGGGACAACACACACCATATTGAAAAATAAAGAGTATTTTTCAAAACTTACAATATTCCAAGCAAATGTTAGTACAATTTCTGGGACAGCCAAGCTAATTGAAGGCTCTGGAAAAGCTTGCATTATATTTCCAAATGGGACAAAATTGATAATTAATGACGCATTATATTCGAGTAAATCTCGAAGGAACCTCATAAGTTTCAAAGATGTACGTCAGAATGGTTACCATTTGGAAACAATGACGGTGAACAAAGAGGAATTCATATGCCTAACGGCAGAAAAAACGGCAAGAAATACATCTATGAAAAATTGCCAGCAATTTCCTCGGGACTATATCGCATAGATATACGTCCGATTGAAATTAATATGATATCTAACCAGAAGTTAGATAATAGAAAATCATTTACTCTTAGGCATGACCGATTAGGCCATCCCGGCACAGGAATGATGCATAGAATCATTGAAAACTCAAATGGACACTCTATAAAGAATGTCAAAATTCCTCGGTCAAATGAATTAACATGCTCTGCATGCTCACTTGGCAAATTGATAATCAGACCATCTATAAATAAGATTGCCACTGAATCTCCAATGTTTTTAGAAAGAATTCAAGGAGATATTTGTGGGCCTATTCATCCTGCATGTGGACCATTTCGTTATTTCATGGTATTAATTGATGCCTCTACTCGATGGTCACATGTGAGCCTTCTGTCAAGCAGAAATGTTGCATTTGCAAAACTTTTGGCTCAAATAATTCGATTAAGAATTCCCAGATCATACAATAAAGAAAATAAGATTAGACAATGCTGGGGAATTTACATCCCAAACATTTAATGACTATTGCATGTCTATTGGGATTATTGTTGAGCACCCTGTACCTCATGTACATACACAAAATGGTCTTGCTGAATCATTAATCAAAAGACTACAATTAATTGCAAGACCATTAATAATGAGGTCAAAATTCCATCTACTACTTGGGGTCATGCTATATTACATGCGGCAACATTGATAAGATTAAGGCCGACAGCCTATCACAAATTCTCACCATTACAATTAGTATCTGGTCGAGAACCGAATATCTCACATTTGAGAATTTTTGGGTGCGCTGTACATGTACCTATTGCTCCGCCCCAACGTACTAAAATGGGTCCACAAAGAAGGATGGGAATATAGTTGGATTTGAATCTCCATCAATTATCAAATATTTAGAGCCAACAACTGGTGATCTATTTACGGCTCGATTTGCCGACTGTCATTTTAATGAGTCGGTATTCCCATCCTTAGGGGGAGAGAAAGTGGACCCACAAAATATAAAATCGGAAATTACATGGAACGCATCGCAAATGTCGTTTCTGGACCCGAGAACAAATTCATGTGAACAAGAAGTCAAGAAAATTGTTCATCTGCAAAGTATTGCAAACCAATTGCCAGATGCATTCACAGATTCTAAGAAAGTGACAAAGTCACATGTACCTGCTGCGAATGCTCCGGAACGGATTGAAATTCCTAATGACAATAAGGCAATTGAAAATGAGTCAATAGCACGTCGAAAACGTGGCAGACCACCCGGTTCTAAAGATTTAAAACCGAGAAAAATGAAAAGGCAAGGGGAGACAACGAACGAAATTAATATAAATCTCCCAACAGAGCATGATGAAAACAAAAATGAAGAAAACGTGTTCCAGAAGAAAAGGAACATGAAAGCTAGACAACAATGAAACTTCAATTAATTTATGTTTCTACAAAGAGACAATGGAATCGAAAAGATGTTGTCTTGAATGAAATTTTTGCTTACTCGATAGCGGTTGAAATGACATACGATGAAAATGATGTAGAGCCAAATACAGTTGATGAATGTCGCCGTAGAAAAGATTGGCCAAAATGGAAAGAGGCAATTCAAGCAGAATTGAGATCACTTGAAAAACGTGAAGTATTCGGTCAAATAACCCAAATACCAAAAGGTGTAAAACCAGTTGGGTACAAATGGGTATTCGTGAGAAAACGAAATGAGAAAAATGAGGTTACTAGATATAAGGCAAGATTAGTAGCCCAAGGTTTTTCGCAAATGCCAGGGATTGATTATGATGAGACATATTCTCCAGTAGTCGATGCAACTACACTAAGATTTCTGGTAAGTTTATCAGTTTCGAAAGGATTGCAAATGAGATTGATGGATGTAGTGACCGCATATTTGTATGGCTCACTTGACACAGATATTTATATGAAAGTTCCTGAAGGACTAAAACTACCAGAAAATTGCATGCCCAAAGAGATGTTCTCAATAAAATTGAGAAAATCACTCTATGGGTTAAAACAATCTGGAAGAATGTGGTAAATCGTCTTAGTGAATACCTATTGAAAGAAGGATTCAAAAATAATCAAATCAGTCCCTGTGTTTTCATTAAGCGATCTAAATCAGGATTCGCGATCATTGCTGTATATGTCGATGATTTGAACATTATCGGAACTCCTAGAGAACTTGAAGCGACTGCAAAATACTTGATGAAAGAATTTGAGATGAAAGATCTCGGGAAGACAAAATTTTGCCTTGGCCTGCAAATGGAACATCTAAGAAATGGGATTTTTGTCCATCAATCAAACTATACAGAAAAAATCCTGAAACGTTTTTTCATGGACAAAGCCCACCCAATAAGTTCTCCAATGGTAGTGCGTTCCCTGAATGAGAAAGATGATCCATTCAGACCACGAGAAGAAACGAGGAGATTCTTGGTCCTGAAGTACCATATCTAAGTGCAATTGGTGCTTAATGTACTTGGCTAACAATACTCGACCTGACATAGCTTTTTCAGTAAACTTTAGCTAGATACAGCAATGCACCAAAAGAGACATTGGAATGGAGTCAGACACTTATTACGTTATCTTCGAGGAACACAAGATCTCGGATTATTCTATCAGTCAAGACCAATGCGTCACTCATTGGATATGCAGATGCTGGCTACCTTCAGACCCACAAAAGGCTAAGTCTCAATCCGGATATGTATTCACTTATGGAGGTACTGCAATATCTTGGAAATCTACAAAGCAGACTTTGACGGCCACATCATCAAATCATGCAGAATTAATTGCTCTTTATGAAGCTGGAAGGGAATGTGTATGGCTAAGGTCAATGATCAAGAATATCCAAGAAGAATGTGGGATGGAAACAATAACAACAAATCCAACTATCATCTACGAAGACAATACTGCATGCATCACCCAAGTAAGCGAAGGGTACATCAAAGGAGACAGAACTAAACATTTATCACCAAAGCTCTTCTTCACTCATGACCTCCAAAAGGAAGGGACGATCAACATCGACAAATCCAATCATGTGAGAATCTTGCAGATTTATTCACCAAATCCTTCCGGCGAAGAAATTTGAAGAATTAGTCCGAAAAATTGGAATGCATCATCTTCGTGATATATGCTAGATTGAGGGGGAGTATTATATGCGCTGCACTCTTTTTCCCTTCGATCAGGTTTTTGTCCCACCGGGTTTTTCCTAACAAGGTTTTTAATGAGGCAGTATATCAAAAGCATATAAAACATAGAACCAACACTGACATTCAAGGGGGAGTGTTACATAGTTGTGACTGTCAGGTTGGACTTTGGAGTACACCAACTTTGACAATGCCCATCAACATTCAATGCAATGCAACATTTTTCTACCGCCCTACTACTCTACTCTATGTAAACAGTGGTATAATTTACCACTATAAATATGTAAGCGTAAGATTTACATATACGCATCAGATCAAAATACTTCAATATACAAAACTCTCTCTACTTATATTATCTTATTTCCATATTTCTCACAACACAACTTAAATATTTCGCTTAATTTTGCAGGTCGATAACATAATCAAGTAGCAACTCATATTTATAGGGTCGGCTAGATTTGAGCACTCGTATGTTAGCACCACTTACCAAACATAGCGTACTTATCTGACCTGAGTCACGTTATTTGTTGCCCAAATATCTATCTTGTCCTAACTCCTAAGTTAGTTCTAAATTTCTAATAACCGTCAATGTTAGATGAGAAACGACGTGAAACTGACAAGACAACCAAAACATTAAAACCCACTTTCTCAATTTAATAATTTAAACACAGAAAATTAATTTTAAACTTGAGAAAAGGAAACTAGTCTGGTTTAAGAAATTCTTTGAATTTCAATGGGTTACTTCGTGGAAGTTTCATCTTCATCTCCCTCCATCTGCGACGACTATTTCTCTTAAATCTTGAAACTTCAGCTGAGAAGTATAGCTGTTCTTAGCTGATTCCAATAAAACAACACAACCAACTAATATAAAAGACAGGAACTTTCATTTTTCTTTCCTTTTCTGCTCTCATTTTCAACTTCTTCAAGCTGGGTACTATTTGTTTTTCAAGGAAGAATCTCAGAAACATTCAAATTGAAGCACCCATCAAATTTATTAACTACTTCAGCTGTTTTTGTAGAGGTAATCCAAATTACTCATTTATTGTTTGGATTTTTGTTTTACTTGGTCAGATTATTATTGACTTTGGTTTGTAATTTGTTGTTAAAATGGATCTGATTTAGCATGTTATATATCTGGATTTGATCATCATTGACTTATTTGTGTTTTTGATTTATGTGTGTTTTGTTTGTTTCTGTTCAGTGTTACAGTGTTAACAGTGTTTTAGTAATGAAGCTTGTAGCTCACTGCTTGGTCCCCCCACTTTGTAAATTGTAATATTTAAGGGTTTAACATGGCTTCATATGCTGCTTATGCACTTGTCTTATTTTCAATCTTGATTGACATTGGAAGTTTATTGAGCACAATAGCTTTGATATTGAAGTCATAACTATGAGATGCTCAGTCTTGTTTGCTCTCATTTTGGACATTGCTAAATATTTGCTTCTTAATGTTGCAACCGTGTGTTTTACCTAATTCGTGATACAACAATGAGTATGGGAACGCAATTTACTACCTAATTTTGTTAACCAAATCCCTAAAGTGTGGCACTTGTGTGTAATAACACGGCTTTTTTTAAACTGCAGTTTGCGGGGGATTAGTGAATTAGGTATATACTAGTTGCAATTATCTAATCCATGTCCATGAGTTTTAACATGTTGGCTGTCCTATGCATTGCACTGGCATCTCTTTCAATTGCCACTCCTAGTCAATTTCTCCTTTCTTTGTCTGTGGGAAGTATGTGAAGGTTACAAATGTATGTTTTTCCTATTGTTGATGAATGGTTTTAGCTATGTTAAGGTATTTATTTTAATTCCATGGTTGGGTTTGGGAGCATTTAAAATCAGAGAGCCTAATTGTTTAATGGTTATATAGTAATAATCTTATTTCTATATGTTGGTGCTTGAAAGTGAATCTTTGAGTATAGGTATAATGATGTCGTCACTACTTAAATTTCTGACTTAAGGAACATTCTAGCCTGAGCTCCTCACTCTTCGTTATCCTGCCTAGACTTCCTGATATTCCACCTGAAATATTAGTGGGGGTTCTTTTTCCTTCGCCTTGACTTCTGCTCAGCAATTTCTCGGGAGCATGAATTTATATTTTCTGCCATGTTTTGTTTCAGTTTTTTAATTCAATACCTTATTCCAGATTCCTCGTTTGTTCCAGTCATACCTTTGCACACACTTTTTCCTAGCTGCCATATTGCACAGTTTTATAGACTAAATTTAGGTTCTAATCTTCCCTTATCTTAATTTGTTAATTTAATTACTTCAGTTTCATTACTAAATCGAATGATACTTTCAGATAAAAACAATAGAGTCTACTGCGTATGTTATATAGAATAAAATTTCGTGGAATGGAAAGTTCAAAATCTTTTCTGGAAAGGCGTTGATTTAACTTCATTACTCTTTGATTGTAAGAACAGTTTACTCATGAGATTCAGAGATGGATTGCCTTTGGCACAGTGCTATATGTTGAGTTTTTTCTATTATGCACCTGGCCTTGACCCATCAGTTTTTTGGTGTTTGCAGATGGAACCAGTTGATGGAAAGTTGGACCTTGAATTTGGAGAGGACATTCCACTTAGCTCAACCATATCCAGTAGAAAGGGGGTGCATCCTCTAGTTTTTGAAACATCTTCAGCAATGCAAAGAGAAGTTCCAGATTCACAGTTAATAAAGAAGCTGCGTATCAGCCCTTTTAGCAGTATATACACAGTCTTAATAAAAGCTAAAATAAATGTGCTACTACCATTTGGCCCTTTGGCCATATTGCTCCACTACTTGACTCACAAACATGTAAGCAGCACTATACTTCCATAATACTCTACCCAAATTTAAAAATCACTTATGTCGTTTGCTGACAATGAATAACTTAGTTTTAGCATGATTTCACAACTTTCCCTTTTAAATAATTTTTTTTTTCATTTCTATTGGTCTCTCCGTCACTTAACTAAAGTGGAAGTATGAGAAATTCAATTTGAATCTTCCTTTACCTGTTCTAAGTGATATTTTTCGGGACTTGTGCTTGTGACTGTAGGACATGTTACTTCTATTTTTCAGTAAAGGGACTTCACGAAAGGTTACTTTCGTTGTTATGGTCCATGCTTGTGCTTTCCCCATTAATGGGAGTCTTCAAACTTAAATTTATTGCATCCACTCATGGCTAACTATGTTATTGAATAAAGATGGGAAGTATTCTGTTCCTTCTCTGTCATCTTATCAAATTGGTATGGATTCCAGGGATGGATCTTCTTTCTAAGCTTATTGGGAATCACCCCTTTGGCAGAGCGCTTGGGTTATGCAACAGAGTAAGCTTGCTCTGTTTCATGAAGCTCTCTAATATCTCAGTTATGCAAATAATAATTACTAATGTATGCTACTCCGTGCTTTACGATGCAGGCAGCTTGCATTCTATACAGGCCCTACAGGTAATAACTACTGACTTTTCCCACCGTCAGATGTACTAATATCATTTTCTTTTTTGTGGCTTGTTGTTTTTGGTGCATACTTGTATAATGATGTCTTTTGATATTACATTTGCGACCTAGGCATACATAGACCATAATGAGCTTGGTTATGCAATATAGTATTAGTACATTTCTGCTTGCATTAGACTTGGCGAACTAACAAAATTTGTTGGCATCCAGTGGGAGGTTTGTTAAATGCCACATTTGGCAATGCTACAGAGATGATAATTTCGATCTATGCGCTGAAGATGGGAATGATTAGAGTGGTTCAACAATCTTTATTGGGCTCTATATTGTCAAATATGCTCTTAGTTCTTGGATGTGCCTTTTTCACTGGTGGTGTTGTTCATCATCCAAAAATCCAGAGTTTCGACAAGGTAAACAGTTGTCTTTGTTTGATCAACCATTACTATGCAGAATCTGATGTATAGGTTTAGCATTTCTAACTCATCTTTCATGATGATGTGATATTTACCTATGTAATTTTTGACAGTCTGCAGCCTTGATGAACTCTGGCTTGTTGCTAATGGCTGTGATGGGTATAACTTTTCCAGCTGTGCTCCATTTTACACACACTGAGGTGCATTTTGGCAAGTCAGAGCTCTCTCTTTCAAGATTTAGTAGCGGCATCATGCTGGTGGCGTACGCAAGCTACCTGTTCTTTCAGCTAAGAAGTCAACATAATCTTTATGATCCTCTTGATGGGGTGCGTTTGCCCATGGAATACATGTTTCTATTTATTTTTGTTGCTGATGAGGATGCTTCATATTTGATACTTCCTCTGTTTCTTAATAAGTGCATCAGTTTGACTTTTACGATTGCCAATGCACAACTTGCCAATTAATATCTCTAATTATATATTCGTAAAAATTATGAAAAGTTGAGATTATGAATATATTTATTGTAACAATTCCATCAACATTTTGTATGTTTTTTTTATAAATTAGTAAAAACAAGCCGTCAAACTGAGGTGTGTGAGTGCGGCAAAAGTCAAAAGTATTGCTTTTAAAAACAAATAGAGGAAGTGTATCTTTTTGCTACGAATAACAACCATTTGTTAGGAATTAGGAGATATTATTGTACTCCATACTGCATACTGGCCTACTATTTCTCAAATTTTATGTTCTTCTCTGTGTGCATGCTGTCTCTGTATCAAAATACGTGGTTGAAGTTGGTGTCTAAGGAATCAATTGTTCAATATTGTTTGTGTATTGAGAGTACTTGGTCGAAGTTGGTGTCTGAAGGCAAAATCTATTGAAATTGACTAGTATGAATTTTCACAATGCACAGTGGGACTTTTCTTTGATGCCCAAAAGTTTTCCATGTCAGTATGGCTCAAGAATGTTATGCTTATGTCTTTATGACCATCATGAACATGTTTTCGAGTTGAAGCCATGTCATACCACTATTGAGGCTTCTGTGTCTAGGGTGGGGTAGGTAGGCTTAGACATGCACAACTTAAACTTTATAATTGCTGGAAAAGTTCTACTAGTAGTTACTTTACTCAAGGTAGTATGATTATCAATTATCATGATAACTTTGTTGTACTAATTCTTGTTAATGGTTCAGGAAACGAGCAATAATATTGTAGAAGATTCTGATGATGATGAAACTCCTGAGATAACTTACTGGGAAGCAATTGCGTGGCTTGCTATATTGACCTTATGGGTATCAGTACTATCCGGATATCTTGTTGATGCTTTACAGGTATTTCGTCACATCTCATTGTACATTTCATCAAAAATATCTTCTTGTTGTATGTATTACTCAATATGTAAATTTTTCCGGTGATGAATCGCTTTGATGTGTATGGCCTGATGATTTTGATGGTGAAAGGAGATAATTAAGCTTAACCAACGTGTGATTTTGTTTTCACTTTTGGGGAAAGGGATACTTAAGCTTAACCAATGTCTTTGTTTCTTCTTTCTTTTTGTTGTTCGTGTGTGTAAAGGATTAAGCAATCATTGTCTACCAATCTAGCACCTTTTGCTAGCTATATCTGGCTATCTTGCTGTCGAGAAAAATTGTAGCAACCAACCATCATCAACCACCTTCTGCTACAGGATCTAAGGGCAATATAGAAGATTATAGTGACAACAACTGCAATCCAGTGAAAATGTGCAGAAGATTTAGTTGACAAGGCCGTGGTCAGTGTTTAAATAGGATCTAGGTTCTAGGCACACTCAGACCATAGAAGTCATAGAGCCTGGGCATAAATCACAGGCATGTGGTGTGCGCCTTTGAAGTGAGTTGTACTTCTTAATGTTAAAGATTCTGGGTATAAATAGGTTACTGACAGTAGACTCTGGTGAAATTGATGCAGCCAAACGATTTTAGCATATCTGGTGTTGAGGGAGTGTATAGTGTGGTGGAGACTATGGAGAGAAGGAAAAATATTTCAGCATGAAGAAAGTAAAAGAAAAAGATAGCAATGGTAGGAGGCCTATCTAAGCACTTGGACAGCACATCTTATGTGCATCTTTTCAAGCATATCATGGTTTGCAATGCACTACCTTATTGCTGATGAAACAGTGTGTCAAAGACATCATTGGGGAAAACATTTCATATAAGCTGTCAAACATTGTAGATTGAGGAAAGTTGTGGGAAGATGACAAGCGAAAGCCCATTTGACGAGCATAATCAATAAAGAGCAAGCAACACAGAGACTCTATAACTAAAGGCTTTCTTGAGAATCCTTGGGCACAACAGAGTTCTATTAACGGTTAGGTGATTAGAAATAACTGAGTACAGCTATGTCTAATCATACAGCCACAAAGTTCTTATTGGGCTTGCCAACCTCTCTTCATGTGATCTATACTGATCTTCTTGCACCTCCATCTGGAATTATGGATATGATAGTTTCTTCTTTAGATCTCAATTCCTGCAACTTATCTTCAATGGAGTTTCTGGTAATTTCCACTATATATTTGTGTGACCTCATTTCTGGTTCTTAGGTATATTTGTATCGACGTGGAATGACATCGTCATAACTTAAATATGTGATATGTATAAAGAATCATAGATTAGTGGCACTAGCCCGTTTATCTGCTTGTTGGGTTGTGTTCTAGTCATAGTTCGAATATGCGGTTTCGGTCACGATCGCGGTAACTGTCATGGTGATGCGGAAACAGAGATGACGCGACTGTTGACTGCCAAATATCAGCTCAGAGCATGAGATATCCCTTGAACCCGCTTAAACGCAGTTTTTTTACATTTACGATGCGATGTAGGTTTGAGAACCTTTACGACACGGGCGATATAATACGATACGGCCTTGTTTTGACACCAAAGTTCTAGTACTCATGACTCGGGGCAATATAGGAAAAGAACACACTTATAATACAGTGAACATGCCTTTTGACAGCTTGATTTGATCGTACCATCCTTTTATAGCTGGAAACACCGCCTTGTTGTGGTCTCACATTGTAATTATGCCAACTGTTGGTTCTTAAGTCATCTTCTCATTGAATATGAAGCTATGTGCTGACTCTAAAGCTTGAAGATGCTTATTGTTTCTCCAGCTCTATATATATGATGCTTAAAGCTAAATTCAAGGTGAAGCCTTTTCAATTTACTTGGCCTATTTCTCGAAATGTCAACTTCACTTGTAATCACATAAAATAATCCTAACAGCCCCACAGAGGTTTTTGTCGAAGGCAAGATAAGGAGAGATCAGATATACATAGCTTTACTCCCACAGTGACATGTATTCCCAAGGGCAACAACTAAAAAGTGGAAATTGTTTGATTTTTATCCATTATTTTCTTTCTTTCTAGTCTTCCAACTTTGGCAATATCCTTCTCAACTTATATAAATAAGTTTGACTAGAATAAGTAAGAGTACCAAAATTTAGTTCAGTGGTTAAAAAATGAGTTAAGGTCAGTAAAAGAATTTAGCAGAAATAAGTTCAGTTCAACAAAATAAAGTTTCAGCAAGATCAAGTTCAGCTAATTAAGTAAAACTATGTTACGTTTAGCAAAAATTAGATAAGGAGAGCAGAGCCTGCATTGATTATTGAGAGAGTTCACCTGAAAGCATCAGCGAAGATGCTTATCAAGTTTAATAGTTTTATGGACACTGAATCAGATATTACTTATTTATAATTGACAAAATGAGAAATGTGTTGTTTGACTATCAATTTTTGATAGTTGGTTGGGTTACTTGACTTGTTTATCCCCATGTTCGTCCGACCCAAGTACTTATATTGGACACGTGTATGTGGCAAAGTATTAGACTTGGATTTCTTTTAATAAAGGTCTCATGTTTCAAGATAGCATACCCATGTCAGAGTGTCCAGTTTCCAGACATTATCTTTTGACATGAAATGGAGAGGAGTGACTGACTGTTAGTATTAAATATTTAATGTATTGATTTGTTTAACCAACTCTTAGCATTAGTTCTTTATACTGATGTTTGGTGAAATTGCAAATTGATTCTCTTATTTCTGACTGGAAAACTAAAGTGAGCACAGCAGTAAAAATTTAATTGAATTTGTGAAATTAAAAGAAAATTGTTGAAAAACCATTGAGATGATTATGGTGGTCACAGTTTAGGTGCAATCTTAGGTAAACTTCAAATAGGGATGGAATATTATGTGTTCTATTTTCCAAAAAAATTATTAGATTAATTATCTAATCAATTAATTGATTGTAAATCAAAGTACCTAGACTCTTATATGAAGAGGAAGACATTACATTTCACAAACTCTTTTAGGGGCTTCAAGCAAAGATTTTAGTTATTTTATGCTTGAGCCTTCCATGGGATGAGGTAGTTCATCTTACTGGTTCCGTGGGTTGTATATAAGATCTTGACAGTTTGTGGGAAATCATGGCAAATAACTAGTAAGGTCAGCCCAACAAAAAGGGTAGTGAAAGTTGTTAAAATATCCAGTTTCTTCATTATGATACATTCATTTCATCTAACGCACCCCATGAAGCGTCAAAATTTGTTGAGCATTTAAATGAAGTTAAGAACATAATTTTTTTCTTTAAGTTACATACATCTAAGGTCCACATATGCTACACCGATAACCTAATTTACATATGCTAATTGTTACTATTTTTTATTTTCTTGTCTGTGATCCTAGTCACTCCATAGGAAAATCTGCAGAAGTTATTCCATGCTTCTGAGCCCTCCTGCCTATGTCATGGTCTAACCAATTGCTATGTATGCATCTGAGTACTGAATAAAGAATTTGTAATGAATCCAGTTCCTCCACCTATGCTCACATACACACGCTGCAAGAAGAAGGATAAATCAGTCCAGAACCAAGGATGACAGGGGCAAATCAGTAAATCAATCTTTCTTAACAGAAATTCAGTGCATGTAATAATTACTGACAGGTGTGTCATAAGCTGTTAGAGAAAAGGGAATTTTGGGTAGTGGGCGAAATTCAGCAGTTGTATATAAGGGGAAGGGGTAAATAGAAGGAGGGTATACAGAAGTACAATTGCCATTTAGTTATTTTGTTCTTGGGAGAGTCTGAACCTCTCGAAAGCTCAGTGGTGACTATCTTAATGCAACTTATCCTGCTAGCTCGATTTGGGCTTGCTTGCTTCTTGCTTGTATTTGTTGTTGTGGTTGATTTTTTGGGCAGGATCGTCACAGAATTCTAGGAAATTCATTAGTTACATTTGGTGCGAAATGATTATTGTGGATGTGCTGGCAGATGACATATTACATTTTGTTGATCTTTTGCAGGGTGCCTCCGACTCATGGAATATGCCCGTTGCTTTTATTAGTGTGATTCTACTTCCAATTGTGGGGAATGCTGCTGAGCATGCTAGTGCAATTATGTTTGCCGTTAAGGATAAGCTTGTTAGTGCTCCATCTTATATGTGCACTTATTTTGGTAGCAATGAGACTCTGTATTGGCTGCTCTTTAAATAGGGGCCATCTTTGTAATTTGCTATAGTAATGATGCCAAATATATGGCTTCATGTTTCTTAGTAATGTGATTGATTGGTTTTCTTCATTGATTATGTAGGATATCACACTTGGGGTAGCAATTGGCTCATCTACACAAATCTCAATGTTTGTGGTAAGTGATATCACTAATGCCGCAAATTTGATATGATTTATTGGGGTAATTACTTTTCTGGGCTGCTGTACAGGTTAATTTGTAGGCTTTAAGGTTAAATTGTAACTTGAGTGTTGTTTATGTCCAACTATGTTCAACCTTGTGAGGTTCTCAAGACACCACTTTCTTCTGGTTTTATGCACTGTTGATTTTCGAACACAATTTCTGAGCTTGTAATGTCGTTTATTTGATTGATAGAATTGTTATGTAAGACCTGGAGAGTTGTTTTTTCTTTGCTGTTAACAAAATTATGGGATTGGAAGTTCAAGAATACTCGTTTGACAATGTTCACGTGTAATTTTGCAGCTGATTTGACATCTGTATTGTTTATGCAAACCATATTATGAGGGCACTTGATTTGCAAGAATTTTCCCCTTAGGACATTAGTAAGCATTTCATAGAGATTGCTCAATCTAGTCAAATGCCGCTATTAAACGAAAGAATTGATGATTTACCATGAAGTCACTCTCTGTTGGTTTTGGAATTATATGAAGTTTTTCTTTGGTGTTTCCGGTTGCTATCGTTTGCAGGAGTGGTGTGCCACTAGGCCCACTACTATGATTATTCTGGGATCGAGTGTTACTGTGGTGGCTTTGTTTTGTCCCTGGCTCTTCTAGTTTATAATTATTTTTCTGCAGAACTATCAGTATCTATTAAAAAGAGTATCTTTTACTCAGCTACATACCCCTGGATTGAGGATCACTTATGACTGCCCTTGATTTTGCAGATTCCCTTTTGTGTGATAGTTGGTTGGCTTATGGGCCAGCCCATGGATCTGAACTTTCAACTTTTCGAGACTGCTACTCTATTTGTGACAGTTCTGGTGGTTGCATTTATGCTTCAGGTTTGCCATTTGCTTTCATCTGTTTATTGCTTTCTAATAAGTTTAATTAACATGAAAGATGGTTGAAACTTCATCACGAAGAGGTTAATCATCATATCATGAGTCATGCACTGTTGACTTGTTAAATTATGAAGGGTTACTCAGTAAGGTTACTTTATCTTAGTGTAAATGCGTTATACCACCAATGTTGGTGTGGCGTGCCTCTTATAAATATTTTTTTGCATATTATAACATGGTAAAAATTCTCAATGACATTAATATGAGAGGATAGTACAAAAGCTCAATACTCCAAATCCAGAAGCTTTCAAAACTCAAAAGGAAGGACAATTCTCTAACTAATGGCCAATAATTTCACAAAGGGACGAATTCTCCAAAATATATATGAAAATTGTGCATGAGGTGCGGAGAAACTCTCAAAAGATAGTTTAACTCTATAGCAAATGAGAAATGACTAATAATCTACTAAGGGGCCAACACTCCGAACCTCGCTGTAAGAATAATGTGTGTATGTCATTGTCGTCATAGAACATTCCGTAATGGAGGCTAAAGGCATATGGGATGTTTATTGGTATATAAACAAACCCAACATAACTTAGCTTAGGTTTCAAAGAAACAAACACCTCAAAACAATTGGTCCAGTTGACATTCTTCCTGATATGTGTTACTTGCCAAATTATAGACCCAAAGTATGTGATTCTATCAAAGATAGCTAAAGATCTAGATATAGGTAGCTTTACCCATGTGTGTTCATAAAACAAGATCAAAAAAACTTCATAAGTTGGCTTAGTTGTTGGTATTTAATTTTCTCAAATTTTAAAAAAATTCCTCCAGTCAAATAATGTCCCAGAAAACCGAAACAAAAACCGATTTGAGACCCAAGTCAATCTCATTCTATATTGAGAGAACTGGCAACTAAAGATTTTTCTACGTGGAATTGGCATATATCAAATGACTTGATTAATCCAACAAGCTCAAGAAAGTCCACACAATTTCACTATGACATGACTGCCAAATGGCACTGCAAGTAATCAGAAACACAGACTCCTCAGCATACACCATGACATGAGCCTAAAATATCAAGACATAAACACACAAAGAGTTTGAGATGAATAACCCAGCAATTTTTGTCACCATGTGAAATTTTCGGGGGATGAGAAGTACATCTCAAACTAGATTCTGAAATCATAATGCACTGTTGACGCTGCATGCTGATCTTTATATTGTCAACTGTTGCAGGAAGGAACATCAAATTATTTTAAAGGCTTGATGCTTGTGCTGTGTTATCTTATTGTTGCGGCCAGCTTCTTTGTACATAATGATGTTAAGGAAGGTGTGTGCTTAAATAATTCGTTTAGTAGTTTTTGTCCCCATCATATCCATTTATGATTGATAGTCGGCTTCATTTCTCAAACAACCAGGGATGAGATTAGTTTTATAATTGAGCATATGCATTGATAATGTGAGGAGAGAAGGGAGTGTTCCATTATGAGGTTCAGTCTAAGACAGGACACAAAAATCCACTCCATAATTGTGAAAGTTCTAAAGTGAAAGGGATTGCAAAATTTCCTTATTGTCTTCTCTTCTGCAACTGAAGACGTTAATGGATAAAAGATATAAAAGTCTGTTCTCTTTTTTCTTTAAAAAAAAAAATGGAAGAATGACATCTAAACTCAAAGTAGCCATCACTGATATTTCTTTTGAGAAGAGTGCATATATTGTTTACACTATACAATTTAAGATCTCCGCGTTTAGTTGCTTTCTTTACCTTCCTTTCACCTGTGGTTTGGGGAGAAGGAAAACTGGGGATGGGGGTGGGGGTGGGGGTGAAGTTACAGGTTAAGAGCTTTTAATCCCAAGGCTTGAGAATTAGATAAAATGTCTTGTCTTCCTCGAGATGCATGGTTTAAGTTTGGGCTTCAAGCTTTCACACTATTTCCTTGGTTCATGCTGCAGATTAAAACTTCATTGCTAACCACCGATCATCGACATTATTGAACATCTCACATTGCCAGGGAAAAGATGCCACATTAAGTTCAGGCCTGTAACATTATGTCTTTTATGGTGGGATTTTCTCTTGGATGCAAATGATCTGGGTGTCCCAAGTCACCTATAAAAGGAAAATGCTTCTACTGCTGTTTTCTGGTGGAAAAGCCAATTTTGTTGTAAGATGTCATTTTCTTTGCGCTTATGGGATTGTCCATAACTGGTCGTCCGCGGTCAAGTAGCTTTTCTTTTATTGCCACATTGGACGGCGTCTAGTTGTGGTGTTGTTTGAACCTGAACTAACCAAATGCAAGCATATTTTTTTCTGGATGTTGGATGAATCCATCAGGGAAATTACTAAAATTGATGCTGGATTTTGTTTTTTTTTTTATTTGATTTTTTTTTCATGTCTATTTAGTTATACTTCTACTTATAGAGAGCCACAAATGGCAATGATGTAGACGGAAACTAGATTATTCTCTTTTTTGTGATTTCAGAATAAATGCATATCTCAACTAATAAACACCATTTGTGTAAGTGTGTTTTCTCTCGTAAAGTGCGTTTTTTTAAAAGAAGTTATCATTTGTTTGGCAGGATCACTGTATGAAATAGAAGCCAATTTTGCATAAATAGAAGCCCGTGAATTTTGGGAAGGAGTTTAAGTTGGTGATTTGTAATTTTTAGATACTTGGAGTTATCTAAATATATATTTTTTTGATCCATATGAGCCACGAAGGCGGTACAAAGTACAAAGAAGGGGAGGGGGGATTCGAACCTGTGACTTATCGTTTACAGTACCTCAATCTTAACCATTAGACCAAGATCCTTGGTACATGGCGTTATCTATATAATATTACAAAAACAATGTGATTGAAATTATTCTTTCTCGAAGGAAGGATATTATTCAAGATATTCACAAGCTTTCAAATAAGAGAATACTGAATAAAAATTTGAAAGGCTGACATCTTTTCTAATGGAAAGTATTTTCTCAAAATATTTTTTCGGAAATATTTTTTATATAGCCAACATAATCACAATACCAAGTAATTGTTATCCAGACATATTACCCTGCTTACTAATGTTTAGAATATGTAACTAATTGGTTCTCAAGTTCAAAATCCTACTGTTTCACATTAAAAACAACACAAACAATTCATCTAAAAATATTATTAGAGTAATATTGTATGTAAAAGGATAGTATGGTCTTTTACTAATCGTAGGCCTGTATTGTAAACACTATATATATTAAATGTCAGAGTTAACCTAATCAGGTTAACACAATTATTCACGACACTTGTACATGGTATCACAGCCTAGGTTTTTTAAAAAAAAATTCTCTCTTTTTCCACCATGGAATTTTCGGCCACCACTTCCGCCACCAGCACTGCTATTACATAGTCGTTGCCGGCGCATGTGCCCGTTGCTCCACCGCACCTGCCGACGCGTGAGATCCTCACGTCATTGCTTGCGTGTTGCATGCCTATACTGCTTCCCTATTTTCGCAGCCATGGTCTGCTGCCAGAATCAGTTCGCCAGGTTTTCGCGGCTTCTCCTCGGCGCTGCACAACGACTCCTCACCCTCTTCCTCGTCGCGCACCTCGCTTTGGTTTCCACCGGGTCTTCTCGCTGTGACCACCGTGTAGACGACCCCTACCGTCGTTCAACCGCTTACATCGGCTCCATCGACGCCGTTTTTTGCCTTACCACAAATATCTGCTCCTAATCTCAATAATTTGGTAACTATAACTCTCTCTTCTCCCGAGGATTATTTGTTGTGGAAAACTCAAATTACTTGTTTGTTTCTTTCCCATCAACTGCTTGGTATGGTTGAAGGCACTATTTCTATTCCTCCTGCTAGTGTTCTTGATGATCGTGGTGTTTCGATTCCTAATGCTCAATTCTATGAATATTTGCATGTTGATCAACAAATCAAATCTTGGATTTTTGCCACGTTGTCTCGTGATGTCTTTGTTGATGTGCATGATTTATCCACCTCTGCGAAAATTTGAAATCGTTTACAGACTAGATTTATGCATGCTAGTATGGCTCGTTCTATGGAATTGAAAGGTCGCCTTACTCGTATTAAGAAGAGTGATTCTCATAATATGGGTGTGAGATTAAGGTTATTGCAGATTCTTTAGCTGCTATTCACTGTCCTGTCTCTAATCAAGACTTGGTTCAGCACACTTGTTTGGTTTGGATCGTGATTCTGACTATGGTCATATTGTCACTACTTTACTGCATTACCCGTTTCCTCTTACTTCCAATGACTTGGGCCCTAAGCTTCTGCTTCATGAACAACGTATCAAAAATTCGAAAGATGGTTTAGATTCATCTTCTCATCGTGTTTTTAGTTGCTGTTCAGTCTCCTAGTTTTGGTTCCTCTACTAAGAATAATTCAGGCGGTCGTAATAGAGGGCAGAATAATAGGAATCGAGGGGGGTAATAATGGCCAAAATCAAAATAACTGTGGTAATGGTGGTAACAACATTTCTCGTGGATCTGGTAATAACAACAACAACAAAAACAATGCTAATCGGGGACGCCCGAACGGTATGAGTAATTATTCTAACTTGTCATCTATAGTATGCCTTGTGTAACACCCCCAAAATCCATACACGTCTATGACTACGTCGCATCGACTTTGGGAGTGTTACCGCCGCTGTGAAATGCAAGGCTTATTGGGAAGAAATGTTAACTTAAATCATTGCCACAAAAACTGAACTGCAACGGAAATAAAGATGTAACTACAACTCGGGAATCATCAACAACCCCTTTTCATTCAAACCACAAACTAAGTAAATCATAATAGTCTTATAATGCTTAACCAAAACTCTTAAAAGTTTTAAAGACCAATAACTATCCCCCGAATGCTCAACCTCATGCAGCAACACCGGCACACCTAGTCAGTGGCGGAGCTACACGTGGTCCTTGTTGGTCATGTGACCAACTAATATTTTTGAAAAAAAAAAAAATCATTTGAGCGCTCATTCTCTCGCACACACACTGAAACCCTAACTCTTTCTCTCACTTTCTCCTTCTCAACTCCAGCAGTCAGCAGAAGAACTGAAGGAGCGTTCACTTCCGCCGACTCACCGGTCGCGACTCGCCGGTCCAGTCATCTTCAATCCTTCGTCATCCTCTCGCCTCGACGGTTGAGTCGTTCACTCGTTGAGATATGAAGATCTTCGTCCAATCGTCCTCGTTTTCTGACAATTCACTCGAAGATCTTCCTCCGTTCTTTTATGTCTTCCTATAATTTCGAGATATTCTTGCTTTAATTTCGTCAATTTCAGTTGTTCTGTTCTTCTCTCTCAAATTCTTTAATTACTCGTACAAAAATGCTATAACATTTTACTATTCATCTCCATTTTCTCTCTCCAATTTTTGAACCCTTTTCCCCAAAATTTCTCCAAGGGTTCAACCTCACAACTCAAACAATCTCCCATGGCGAAGCTTCTTCGCCACGCCTTCTCTTTTTGACGCTCTCTGTTTTCTGCCGAGGTCCATTTCTCTTACTCCTTTTTTCCTTTTCTTTTTCTGCACATGTACACTATTCTTTTTTTTTTTTTTGGATTTTCGGTGCTTTGATTATTCATGCTAATGATATCGTTTTGGAAGAAGATCATTTTTAATTTATTGTGTAATTTAGAGACTTTACTTTGTGTTTGAAATTTATCTATGTAATATTCAGTAGTATATTATGGTGCAAAGTATTAATACTCATAGATATTGAAATGTTGAAGAAATGATGTAATTTTTTTATTGTAAAAGTGAAGATAGATTTTATTGTAAAACCAATTAATACCATTGTTTTTGTGCACTTTGGCCTCTGTGATTTTATATCTTCCAAGGAGGTAGGGGTGAACTTCCACCCTTTCAGTTTCAGAGGCTGAATAGGACCTATTGCATTGTCTTCGCGAAACATTGCTGTCGATAGTTGGTTGTTTATTGGTTTTGGTTTTTCCTGTTGTGTTCTGTACTTCTGTTTAGGAGGTTTGGAGGAAGAAGTCACTTTGGCCTTCCTAGATTTTTCTTTGAGCAGAAATGCACTTCGCTAAAAATGAAGATTTTGCTTTCTTATGATTCTTCTAAGTTGATTGAATCTTAATAATGTTGTTCTTGATTGCGGTGGAGGAAGCCTTTTCTATTGACACATCATAAAACAGGAAGCTCTTCAAATAGACTGTTAAAGCCTTGACTGGAACTTGTTTCCAAACAAATCAGTGTAGTTTGTGATATTACGGATGCATACTCCAATATTATGCCGGTTCTTTAGGAGGGCTGAGAATTTGTGGTGTTGAGTGTAACACTTTATGGCACTGCTAAGCTCTTCAAACTGTACTATTACTATTTTATTATAATATGAACTATTATTAGTCATGAAGTGGTTTTACTTGAAGTAGTTTTTTTAAAAAATTCATGGATTATCCTATATGGTACGCGTATCCGAAACCGCACCCGTACCCACACTTGTACCGATATCCGTCTCTGTGCTACCTAGTCGGTAGTGACCAACTATTCATAAATTCCTGGATCCGCCACTGCACCTAGTCTGCTCCCATTGTAGCATCAACGGTTCATCACAGGTCAACAAATAACACAATAACACATAATCAACTATGTTGAGTACACAATAAAGAATTGAGTGCATACAAAGCATAAACAAAGCAATAAGGATCATTCCTAGACATGATACTACAATAGCATTACATTCTTTACTTTTTATTTAGTTGGCAGTGAATGGGAACCATCATCTTACTAGAATCATACAAGTTACTTAATCCGTAATAGACAACTTGGTCTATTAGATGAAATGCAAATACGGTTTCATTCCATCCCACATCCATCACCTTAGTATGCATACCCCCAAGGTTGTACAGAACCTTCCGCCTACTTGAGTTATCAAAATTATAAGGACACTACTGTCGTCACAGTAGGCCTGCGTAGGAGTGTAGAACAAGTCCCATACTCCCCCTATTGTTCATCACTTGTAGGGAGTCCAACTACAAGTTTATTGCCAAAATCCTTTCTTAGTATTGTCCACTCAGACCACATTAAACATATAATCATTTAATGTTCTTTCTTAGATACAATACTCAAATCTTTACTTTTTGTAACATCCTTGTTACACCATAAAGCAAAGAATACAAATCCAATACTTTCATGCTTATGATATGATAGAATTACGAATACCAATGCTACATATCGATTTCCAATCACAATCATGTTACCAAACAATCTCAGCCATCACAATCGTTCCCTATCATCCGATAGAATATGTTGAACCCTAGTTTTGATGATGACAAAGGAACAAAGATGCAAACTAAGTACTGGACTAACAAGTTGTTTAAGTGTTTCAAGGTATCACTAAAAGGAACAAAGAGAATACTAAGTCGAGGAAGAAATCAAGTTTGGATTTTGAAGACTAAGTGAAGATGTTTCTCTATTTGATACTGGAGCAGCATTGGAGCAAGAAGACTAAAGCGAGGCTTTTTATTTCTAGTTCCATTGTAAAGGAACGAGTAAAGATGGTAAGGAACTATGGCAGTTTTGTTTGAGAATGATAGTTTGTTCCTTTGTAAGGAACAGACGAATTGGCGCTAAACTTATAAGTTAAAGGAACTAACAATTAAAAGTAACTAGACTTAGGTTGAAGCATTACAACGATACATTGATGGCAGTTGAGAAAATTATGCCTAGAATGTAGGTAACCGTTTTATTTAAGGAAAAATATGATTTTATGGAAAATCTTTTTAAGGAAAAGATTTTATTTTTCCAAAGATAATAAAAATATTTTTCGGTTTTTATGGAAGTAATATAAAGATAATATTTTTATCAAAATGATTTAATTTCAGATTTAATAATTAATATGTTTTTAATTAAACCGCCAGATTTTCGAGTAATGCTTATAGTGGTTGCTAAAATTAAGGAGCAGTAACTAAAAACACTCCCACGGTTAACAGTGATCATGGGATTATGGGATGTTTGAGGAACGTGTTCCTCAAAGTCAGGAACATCATGGGATAATGGTTTTTCACAAATACATGTTTTAATCCCACGTTCTAAATTACTACCACTATAAATATTAATGTCTAATTAAGTTCCAAAGTGTGTCTGACTAAGTGATTTAGTGAGTTTATTTAATTAAAGTGTCCGTGCCTTCATTCTCTCATAAAAGCCATTTGTTCTTTGCTTTCTTACTCTAATTACACTAAGCTTATTCGATCATTTGTATTTTGGTTTTTGGGGTAAAGGGACTTTGTGTGAAGTTCTGTAAGAGAGAAGCTTTGAGTGAAGCAAGTAAAAGTGAGAAAACTTCGAGTCAAGTTGAGAGGAACTGCTGTTAAGGGAACAGTGGTTCAAGAACTTGAGTTTAGGAACTCAAGGTGTGGTTCGTGAGTAGAATTAGGTTGTAACAAAGTTGTTTGGCCTAATTAGTGAAAGAGTTGAGTTTAAATCCCTAGTGGTCGAGGTTGTTTCTTCTTGTCGGGCCCAAGAAGTTTTTCCTCATAAAAATCCCTTGTGTTCCTTTAGCTTGTTTATTTGTTTAAGTTTGAATTTCCGCAAAAGGTACGTTTATTTCTACACATACAATTCACCCCCCTCTTGTAGTGTTCATAGTGAAATAACAATTGGTATCAGAGCTAGAACTCACGAAAGATAGGAAACCCTATTAAGAAAAAGATCCAAGGAACAATGAATACCACCAAGAAACTTGAGGAAGGTTACTCCACGCAAAGGCCTCCCATGTTCAATGGGAAGTTTTACTCCTACTGGAAGAACCGAATGGAGATATTCATCAAGGCTGAAAACTACCAGGTATGGAGAGTCATTGAAGTTGGTGATTTCGAGGTCACAACTACTAATGACAAAAATGAGGTAATTCTGAAACCCTTCTCTGAATATGACAAAGCTGATTTTGATAAAATGGAAGTAAATGTGATGGCTGTTAAATTGTTGTATTGTGGACTTGGACCCCAAGAACATAATAGGATCATGAGATGCAAATCCGCAAAGCAAATATGAGATTTACTAGAAGTAACTCACGAAGGAACTAATGAAGTCAAAAGATCTAAAATTGATTTACTGATGAATCAATATGAACTGTTCTCCATGAAGACTAAGGAAAGCATTCAAGAGATGTTTACTCGTTTTACTAACATTATTAATGAGTTAGCTTCTCTTGGAAAGTTTATTTCATCAGAGGAACAGGTTCGAAAGGTTCTTAGGAGTCTTCCTAAGGACAGATGGATGGCTAAAGTCACTGCTCTACAAGAAACAAAAGACTTCACTAAGTTCAACTTAGAACAGCTGGCAGGGTCACTTAGAACAGGGACAAATTCCTTTAAGTGTGAAATTTCTAAATTTATTAGATAATTTTCATTTTTTCGATCTCAGATCTGAGATCGAAAATTTGAATAAAGAAAAAAATGTTTTGAAGGAACAAATTTGTAATCTTAAGAAGGAACTAGTTTTTGCAAGGAACAGAGGCAAAACGATGGTTGTTCCTAAGTGGATTGAGAGACCACAGACTAAAACAAAAGAAGGTCTTGGCTTTGAAAACTACAAGAAAAGGAACAAGAACAAGAAATATGTTGACTACCTAGTGATAAATTTTGTATGTATTGTGGAAAGGTAGGTCATTACATAATCAATGTCAACAAAAACTGAAATGATTGGCAAAATGTGAAGATAAGTAACAAGAAATGGGTTGTCAAAACAAGTCCTAGTCAAGAACAGGAACCCACGAAAGAAGGGGTTCCTACAACTAACAATTAGTTGATTTTTCAGGTTGGAGTGAGGGGGAACAACACATGGTATCTTGATAGTGGTTGTTCCAAGCAATGACAGGAGACAAAACTAAGTTTCTCTCACTCAACCTACGAAGGTGGAAGTGTGACATTTGGTGACAATAAGAAAGGTAACATAGTTGCCATGGGCAAGGTTGGTAAGTCACCATCACACTCCATTGAAAATGTATTTTTAGTTGAAGGTCTAAAACATAATCTATTGAGTATTTCTCAATTCTGTGAAAAGGGAAATTTGTCAATTTATAAGAAAAATGCTTGATCATTAACATTAAAATAAGAAAGTTATCTTGGAAGGAACAAGGAAAGGGAACACATTATTGTGGATCTTATCTTGTTCCTAAAATCAATCTAATGTGTCTTAGTGTAATTGAAGATGATTCACTCTTTGGCAAAAGCGTCTAGGACATGCTAGCTTCATTACTTGAAAACTTAGATCAAAAGATTCTTTGGATTAACCATTAAAAATTTCATATTGATCAAGTTTGTGATGCATGTGCACAGGAAAGCAAGTTAGATCCTCTTTCAAATCTAAAACTATAGTAAGCACCACTAAACCATTAGAATTAATTCATATGGACTTTGTGGACCTATGAGAATTCAAAGATAGTGGAAAGAGGTATGTATTTTATTGTCGATGATTACTCTAGGTATACATGGGTTATTTTCTCTCTAGTAAAGATGAGACTTATGATGAGTTCCTTGTCTTTGCTAAAAGAGTTCAACATTTGAGTGATCATAAAATAATGCATATTAGATCTGATCATGGTAAAGAATTTGAAATTATAAATTTGATGACTTAAGCAGAGATAATGGCCTGATCATAATTTTTGCCCCTAGACACCACAACAAAATGGGTTGTGAAAGGAAAAATAGAACTTTGGAGGAAATGTCTAGAACCATGTTAATTGCTAGTGAACTTCCAAGGAACTTTTGGGCTGAAGCTGTTAATACTGCTTGTCACATAATTAATCTGCCATGATGAGACCTATCATTAACAAAACTCCTTATGAGCTTTACTTTGGAAAGAAACCTAATATCACTTATTTTAGAACATTTGGTTGCAAATGTTTTGTTCATAAAATGGAAAGATAATCTTGGAAAATTTGATGCAAGGAGTGATGAAGCAATATTCTTAGGATACTCATCACATAGTAAAGCTTATAGAGTTTACAATAAAGAATATGTGTGTTGAAGAAAGTATTCACATAATTTTGATGAATCTGACAAATACAATCCAAGCATACAGGTGATGACTATGAGATTGGGTTGGTACGACCAATGAGAAAAATGCAGATTCAAATGAAGAAGAAGAATAAGAGGAAAGGAACAAAGAAAATGAAAACATTCATACAATGATGTTCCTGTTCCTCAAGGTGAAGGAGCTGTTCCTGTTCCTCAAGTTGAAGGAACTGAGTCTACCATTGCTAACAAAGGAACAACTGATCATAGCTCCTCGTCTACTCAAGGAACTCACGAGGAACAACCTGTTCCTATAAGGGAGTTTCAACCAAAACCTTGGAGACAACAAAAGTCACATCCAGTGGAACTCATAATAAGTGATATATCCAAAGGTACGCAAACTAGATCTCAGTTAAGGAATTTTTGTGCATTTTATGCGTTCCTATCAATGATGGAACAGGCCCGGTCCTGATCTTTTGGGGGCCCTAGGCAAAATAGTAGATTGGGGCCCTTCAAAAAAATCCAATTTACAATAGAACAAATGTTTTTTTTAGGCAACATTGCAATTTGCACATAAAATAAATCAAACACACAACACAACACAACACTCATGGCATAATTTACAGAGAATAGAGATGGAATGACAACACCTTGAACAAATGTAAGATAAACCCGGCAGCGGCAGCAGTTGCAACCGGCAACTCAGCATTCAACAACACTACAAGACAACAATTCCGACAGCAGCAGCCAACTGAATAATACGCTAATCGCGATGGACTTTGGCAGGCGTCTGGCCGGCAACCACGGTCAACTACCGTCTGACGAGGCCGGCGAGGTGGCGAACCCAACAAAGTACTCGAGAGGAAAAAAAAAATCGCCGAATATCCGAATCACAGTCAAATAAAAATTCCAAAAACCCTTACTTATGTTCTTAATTTCATAAATATCTTAATAACTTCACTTGATTCAGACTAAATCGTATGAGTATTGCATTATACAAATCAAATTATCTCCTATTTAAATTGTAGAAAAAAAATTCTTGTTGCCATAAGGAAGGTTAATAGCTATTTTTTGGGGAAATATGGAAATTTTCAGGAGTTTAATGGAGGTTGGAGAAATTTTTGGGAATTAAAAGAAGAATTTAATTTGCTTGGAAAAGAGTGGGAGTAGAAGAAGTGAATTAAGAACAGTTGAAGAAGACGATGAGTTGCATTTACTGTTTCAGTTTTTGAGAGAGCGTTAAGTGTTGATTGTTCAAATTTTCTTTTTCCTAGTTTTAAATTTTTTGGTGATTGGGTCCCTTAGAGGCTTGGGCCCTTGGCCAGCGCCCCTCCAAACACCCCTCAGGACCGGGCCTGTGATGGAACCAGGAAATCATGAAGAAGCCCTAACTCACTCTGATTGGATCACTGCCATGCAAGCTGAATTAAATAAGCTCGAAAGAAACAAGGTATGGCATCTAGTTCCTTCTTCTAAACAACAAAAAGTAATTGGCTTAAAATGGGTGGTTAGGGATAAACTAGATGAGTATGGAACCATTGTTAGGAAAAAAGCTAGACTTATAGTAAAAGGTTATAATCAACAAGAAGGAATCGACTATGAAGAAACCTTTGCTCTTGTTGCTAGATTAGAAGCCATTAGAATTCTGATTGCATTTGCTGCTTATATGGGATTTAAATTATATCAAGTGGATGTTAAATGTGCATTTCTAAATGACTATCTAAATGAAGATATATATGTTGAACAACCCCCTAGATTTGAAAGCAATAATCTCCCAAACCATGTCTACAAACTTGACAAGGCTCTTTATGGGTTAAAGCAAGCGCCTAGATCATGGTATGAGAGAATATCAAAGTTCCTTTTAGAAAACAACTTTAAAAGAGGAAAGGTGGATAAAACCTTATTTATAAAATCGAAAGGAACTGACATTTTACATATTCGAATATATGTTGATGACATCATATTTGGAGCAACAAATGAAACATTATGCAAAGAATTCTCAAATCTCATGAGTAATAAATTTGAAATGAGCATGATGGGTGATTTAAATTTCTTTCTTGGGTTACAAATTAAGCAGACTGAAAAGGGAATAATTGTTCACCAACAAAAATACATAAAGGAACTGTTAAAGAAATATGCCTCGAAAACTCAAAGATAAATTACACTCCTATGGGAACTTCAATTAGATTAGATGAAGACTCCATAGGAACAAGTGTTGATCAAACAAAATATAGAGGAATGTTTGGTTCACTTTTGTATCGAACTGCTAGTTGTCCAGACATAGCTTTCAGTGTTGGTTTGTGTGCTAGATTTCAAGCTAATCCCAAGGAATCTCATCTAACTGCCGTGAAGAGAATTCTTAGATATCATTAAAGGAACAGATGATCTTGGACTTTACTATCCAAGAAGTGACACATTTGAGTTAAAAGGATATGCTGATGCTGATTATGCTGGAGACCTTGTAAATAGGAAAAGCACCTCAGGTATGGTTCAATTTATTAGTCATAGTTTAGTTTCTTGGAGCACCAAGAAACAAAACACAGTTGCTTTATCCACTGCTGAAGCAGGATATGTAGCTGCTGCTGCATGTTGCTCTTAAATACTTTGGATAAAGCAACAACTTTGTGACTATGGAATAAACTTTAATTTTGTTCCTATTTATTATGATAATACTAGTGCCATTAGTATTTCAAAAGATCCAGTGCATCATTCAAGAGTTAAGCATATACATATCAGACATCACTTTCTAAAAGAAAATGTGGAAAAAGGTTTGATTAAACTTGAGTTTTGTCAAACTGAAAATCAAATTGCGGATATACTAACTAAGCCTCTACAAAGAGATAGATATGAAAAATTAAGGCTTGAGTTAAGCTTAATTAAACTTAAGTAAATTGTTCCTGTTCCAATCGCTCATGTTTGAATTGATTTGACTTACTCTATGTGATATTAAGTGATTGTGATTGATTGCCTAAGATCATTGATAACTACACTACAATTTATCACCTTAAACTGTGTTTCACAAGTGTTCACTTTCGGGGGTGGAGGAAGTATCAATTATTAATAATATGAAATGAAAAAAAATGATTTTTTGAAAAAATTGTTGTTGATACGTGAGTTAGTCAATTTTCAATTAGTTGTTATCCTATAAATTCACACATTTTGTTAAATCTATTGTACGTTAGGGTCCTTTTTTTAATTTCGTCCCGGGCCCAATAATATTCAGGAACGGTCCTGACTACTCCCCTATCTGTTCTCAGCTAATTGTTTCCTTGTCTGTGAAATTCTAAGGGAGTTTTTTATTTTTGGATGCCAATAGGTTTCTCCATATTCTTTTCTATACTGCTGAAATAGCGTGGAGCCATGCCATAGAGAAAAGACAACTACCAGGTCCAAATGGACGTCAACGTATCTATCTGATTGCCAGATTGAGGAAGGCTGTAAAATGGGCTACTCTTTTCGCTCAGCTTTGTGCAATTAAGGGAGATTCCAGAACGTCTTTGGAAGTCGAGGTCTGGTCTCATACATATTACTTATTGATTTATTTGACTCGTCTTATATGTAGACCCTTGAGTGCTATATTTTCTCCTTTCCATTGACTACTTTAAAAAGTGTTATTGTGGTGTTGTGAATGATTATGGTAATAAGATTGAAGTAAATCATTTTTTCGTATTATTTGTGAGAGGTGTTGTTTTCATGGTCACGAACTTACATTCTAATTTTATTTAGTAGAAAGAAACAGTATTTTTTGGGCTAAGTTTATATCAGCTCATCATGCATGATGCACGCATACGTGATTACCTTCCCATTCTGCTGCAACACACATCCAAAACCATTCTTTGAAGCATCATTATACACCACAAATCCCTCGTTTCTATCAGCCAGAGGCAAAAGGTGCAGACGTTAAACGTTACTTTGATGTGGAAAGCCTCCTCACACTTCCCACTACACTCAAACTTTGACTCTTTCTTCATCAAATTGGTCATTGGTCTCGCTATCTTCGAGAAATCTCTCACAAATCTCCTATAATAGCCAGCTAGACCTAGGAAATTTCTGATATCTGACAGATTCTTTGGAGTAGGTCACTCACTAACAGCTTGAATCTTAGGAGGATCTATACTGACTCCTTTAGACACATAGTGACCCAAAAATGCTACTTTCTCCAAACGAAACTCATAATTAGAGAACTTGGCATACAATTGATTCTTCCTAAGCGTCTCCAATATAATCCTCAAGTGTTCATCACGCTCCACTTCATTCCTCGAGTGGATCAGAATATCATCAATGAAAACCACAACGAACTACTCCAAGAACTCATGGAATATCCTATACATCAAATCCATAAATATGGAAGGAGCATTGGTCAACCCAAACGACATTGCAGTAAACTCATAATGATCATAACACGTCCTAAATGCAGTCTTAGGTACATCCTTATCAACTACCCTTAACTAGTGATAACTCGAACGTAAATCGATCTTCAAGAACACGCTCGCTCCATTTAACTAAGTCGTATATCCTAGGCAAAGGATACTTGTTCTTGATGGTTACATTGTTCAGTTTCCTATACTCAATACACAAGCTCATACTTTCATCCTTCTTTTTCAAAAACAGCACAGGAACTCCCCAAGGTGACGCAATATGCCTTATGTAACCATTATCCATCAACTATTGCAAGTGCATCTTTAACTCACTCATCTCAGGAGGTGTCATTCTATAAGATGCCATTCTATAAGGTGCCTTAGATATAGGTGCAGTACCAGGAACTAAGTCTATGGTGAACTCGATAGCCCTAGCAGGCGGCATACTCGAAATTTCACTCCAAAATACATCTATAAACTCATTCACAATTAGAACATCCTCTATATAGATATTCACCCCAACCTCTTTACTCACATCTTGCACAATACTGAAAAATTTCTCACACTCTTTCTTCATTAACTTCCTACTTGCATCGCAGAAATAACTCCAAAGTTCTTAGGCATCCCAAAACGTCTATATGAGGTCATTTTCCCCAGAGGGCTTCTCAACATTACTTTTTGAGCTTCACAATTTATCTTAGCCTTGTAAAATCCTAACCAACTCATCCCAAGAATAACATCTAGGTCTCCCAAATTAAATTATATTAAATGAGATATTATCAAAGTATAGATTTTAAGGTTTCGAAGGTTGGAAAATCATAGTAGTATATCATAGTTTATGAGATTGATTATTCTTATGATTTTAAATATGTTTAACCATCTTTAAAAAGGGTTTCAATATATAATATGTTGCTGAAAATTTGAAAAGAGTATTGTAGATGGAGATTTATTATTTTAAAACATGAGTTTTGAGAGTTTTGACAACTAGCATCATAGTACTATAGTAGGAGGCTTTAATACTTAAGTTTTAATGATGGAAAAGGTTTTTTAAACACTTTTAAGAAGGATTTAAAGTATTTTATAATTATTGCTGTAAATTCATAAAGGATTGATTGTGGATTGGTTGTTTTAGGCGAAGAATTCTATTTAGGTAACTATTAAGGTTGTGAAAGTGATCACTCAATTTGTCTACACAAGGTACGTACATACATATGTTATTCCTAGCTCTTGACTCATAAATTAATACTACTATCCCTAACAGTAGGTTCTAGAATAGGAGACTTGTGCAACAACGCCTGTATTGAAAAACCCAAACCTGAGCTCCGCCTCGAGACCTGCAAAAAGGGACCCACCCTGGAGGTTTGGGTGGTATTTCCCTCTCCGAAGCTTAAGTCAGGTATCAAGAGTATGAAGGAACTTTTAGAGAGAGAGAGAGAGTATTTATGGCAACAGTACTATGCTCCAAAAAACGTACCTTTCCCCTGATTTCAAGGACTATTTATAGTGTCTGAAATGACTGTTGTACTTTGATGTCACACTAATTTGGGAGCATCTGATTGGCTAAGCAATAATGCAGTGACACGTGGCGATTACTGATTGGAGAGTACACCTCACCCTTTTACACAGAAATGCTCTTTACTTTTACTGGGTCTAAGTACAATTTGGGCCATAAGAAGGGTTTTAGTACACCTTTTCCTCAGAAAAGTGTACTTTAGTCCATACAAGCTTATGTCCCACATACTTTACCATAATAGGAAAGCGCCACTTGTAGGGCTGTGATGTGGCCACGTATCACATTTATAGCCGTTGATTTTCAGGCTACAACATTTACCCCTTAAAAGAGGAGTTTACCATATAGGCGCCAAGACGGTTGGTATCCTCTTTTAACCGACGAGAACTACCCTTCTTTTTTCAATATGAAAAGGGCGCCATTTAGCCGGTCTCATCAGGTCAACCCTCAAGGGTGTTTGGCATGCAATGGTTACTTTTACCGGGAGAGGAGGTCACTTTCACCCCTCTATAAATATGTCCCTTTGTCGTTTCTGAATTTTCTAGAGAGAGAGACTCTACCCCATTTTTACTGAATCTTAGAGAGAGAAAAAGTCTTCGTCCAAAATCTTGCTAAGTGCTTTCAATTCGTCCAAGGTTTTGTCCAGCTCGTCCTCATCGTTCGTCCAAGCACTTTCAACAGGTATCCTTTTTCTCTGTTTACTTCTTATCTTGTATTTTCACATTTTTTAAGAAAAATGAATTCGTCTTCTTCATCGAATATTCCCGGCCGCTCAAGGGTTGGTCTTGACCCTAGAACAGAGAGCCTTTCTTCTTCGGCACATTCTAGAGTTGGGCCTATCTCGGCCGGCCATGCATTTTATTATTTTGGACATGGACGGCAAAGTCAGACGACCTAGTCTTTACCTGTGCAGGGTTATATGGCGTGCGTCAAGCAAACAGCTCGCATTAGACGAGGGGTGAACCTTCCGGCCTCCAGCTCGGAAATGGAGGCATCAACCAGAAGAATTCCTGCTGACGGGGAGCGCGAAGTTCAAAGCGCCCGGCCAGCAAGCCAAAATACTTCTCCTGGAATCGTCTCAGAGGAGAGTGTTATCAAAGAGTCTTTAGAACCCAGCCCGTCCTGACAAGATATGGCAACGGACGAGGCCAACGAGCTGGAGGTCTCTTCTAGTCCGTCTAGCGACTCAGAGGAGCCGTCCACAACTTCTTCCGAGATAAGACGCCGTTTTGGCCCTTTATCTGACCCTAGATTCATCCTGGCCGACAATAGTTGGCTAGGACGTGTAGGCCCTGACCTTAAACACTTCTCCTCGGCTATGCCTATGCCGAGGTACCGTTTTGTTCTTCCTGGCCGGGAAGACACTATACTTAGTACTCCTTTCGGCCATTTTACTGTTTATCGGCCGGCTTTGCATGCCGGGTTGCGATTTCCCTTGTATCCTTTTATTAGCCGCCTTCTTCAATACTACAGCATTGGCCATAACCAACTTGCCCCAAATTCTTGGCAAAACATCTTAACTTTCTTAGCCGTCTGTGAGCTAAAAGGCGTTGATCCTTCCTTGGTCGCCTTCTCCCAAATTCATTACGTCTCTAAGGTTCCAAGGACGGTGGACGGAGCCTGGTTCAGCGTATGCAATCGTCAGGGCTACTTGACATCTTGGGACAAAACGTCCAAGATGCATGCTTGGAAGGCAGAAATTTAGTTCGTCCAGGCGCCTAATGAAGTTGTGGGCAGATGGTACCGGTACTTTAGCCGGGCCACCACCAACACTGGCCGAACAGCGTCCTACTTGGGGCTGGAGAGTACTTCGGTCGAAGAAATGATGGAATACTTCAGAGTATCAGAGTATTCAATCAATAACTCCTCCTTTAAGGGTTCGTCCAACTAGATCCCCTTCAAGGAGATGTTTTACCATGATAACTTCATGGTCGCCGTCGGCTTGCGCCGAGGATAGAGGTATAACTTGTTATTTTTTCCAAGTAAATGCTTTCGTCCAATGACTACATCAATCTAATCATGCTTTTTCTTCTCATACACATTCGGCTAGAGCTGCACTTAAGAAATCTTGGACGGGAAACATCAGCATGTCCAAGTTCACTGACTCTCTCTGGAAAGAGTACATCAAATCCGACTCTGAAAAGAGGACGGATACTTTGGTAAATACTTGGCAATATATATATATATATACATATATATATATATATATATATATATATATATATATATAGAGGCAAGATCATGTGAGAAAGGAATTTAGGTGAGAAATGAGAATGAATTACTACCTTTAGATTAGATCCTATCAACGATCGAGATCTAAAAATTAATATTAACTTTAAACTACCTTTTTAATTCCTTCCATGCAAAAACCTAATTTCTCTCTTCTCCTTCTTCCTGATTACGTCGTCTATTTCCTCCCATCTCCTACTGCACGTCTCTCCTGAGATCTCCTTTTGTCAAAGAAGTTAATGGAATCCATTACCGTATCGCAGGAAGGTTAGTTTGTTTTCAGAAATTTGTATGCTTGCTTCTTCGTTTGTTTGGTTGTAACTCTTTTATTTTTTGCGAAAATTATTTGCTTCTTCATAATTTTTTGCTTGTTCATGTTTTTAGTGAAATTTCTCAGCTTATTGTTGTTCAAGCCAACTGCCATGTAAATAGTATAACATGTAGATTACCTGATATTATATGGTATGATGATATTATTTAATTTGATGCGAGAATGATTCCCGCAAAGTCGAACAAATGGGATTCTGAGTAAATGGAAGGTATTGTAGAGTATCTCGTAATATGAGAAATAGTCATGCATACATATTATAAGAAATAACAAAAAACCTAATTGAGAAACTAGTTACTGTCAACATCGTGAGTAATTGTAATAGTTTTCATGCATGACTGTGTTCTCTATGCTGTCATCATTGTAAATATTTCACCTCTTTCCATTTTGTTTGATAATCTTGGTTAATGCATGATATTGTCAGAGTTATAAAAGGTACTCATTAGAGTTATAACACTATTTGTTTAAGTTGCAAAACGTACTAATTAAAGTTGGTGCAATATTTTTTATAAAGATATAGCAATTATCAATTAGAGTTATGGCAATACTTATTTAGAGTTGTAGGATATAGTAGTGAAGAGTTACACCAATACTTGTTTAAAGTTATAAGAAATACTAATTAGAGTTATGACAACACATATTTAAAGGTTTAGCGAGTAGTTATATCAATACTTGTTAAGAGTTATAAAGAGTATTAATTAGAATTATGGCAACACTTCTTTAGAGTTGTACGAACGAGTAGTTAAAGTTATAAGAAATACTAATTAGAGTTATGCTAAAACATAAAGTACTACCAACACTTGTTTCAAGTTATACGTAGTATTACATAAAGTTATACCAAATCTTCTTTAAAATTATATCAACACTTGTTTAGCGTACTGGAAAAAGTAATTAGAGATCCAGGAAATAGTATTAAGAGTTGTACGATCACTTCTTTAGTGTTATAAGAAATAGTGCTTACATGATTATTTGTTAGCTTTAGAGTTCATCTCATTCACTATTACTGTTTTATCGAAAACTTGGACACTTTAGGAAACAAAAAAGGGTAACATTACTTGTTAGCTTTATATTCTTTCAGTGGCTAATACTTACATGATTTCCTGAATAGAATATCTATTTATTGAAGTAACTTGGACACTGATCAGGGTGGTACCTGTTGCAAGAAGAAGCCGCTGTTCTCCGGTTAGAAATCATGGCAATGATGTTGGCAAGACTGTTTGGCTGAAGTCAGGTAAGGGCACAATTGTGGAAATATTGTACTTTCAGTTCTATCCGGTAGCTCTGTGTTTGTTGTATAGTTTTATAAATTTTTGGAATTTTCCATCTACAATAAGAAGTAACTTAGAAGTGTTGAACAACCTTTTGAGGATTATTGTAATGTACGTTGCTTCAACTACAAATGGGTTGCCCACTGGCCACTTGTAATTATATCTACTTGTTCAAAAATATTTTATATGTATATTTTGCTATAAATGTAGGTTGCTATAACTCTAAACAAATATAGGCATAATTCCTAGTACAGGTTGAAAAAACTCTAATCAAGTCTATGTATGGGTAGTTTAATTACTCGAATTGCAAGAATCTACGCATGATATGAGGATTAATTTAAATATTAAGAAGAGTTATAATGACATTGGTTTAGAAATATATTTAATTAGATTTATAGAAAATGCTAATAGGAGTTGTACGTCCTAATTAGAGATAAGAGTATTTAATTAGAATTATATGAATTACTAGTTAGGGTCACACTAGTACTAACTAACTCGCTTGTTTTGGAGTTAAACTCTTTTTTAGAGTTATACAAAGTAGTCATAAGAGTTACTAATTAGAGGTATATAACATTGCTTGTTCAGAGTTATGCCAACTCTTTTTTAAAGTTATAACGAAGTAGTCATAAGAGTTATTATTTAGAGGTATATAACATTACTTGTTCAAAATTATGCCAATATTTTTTTAGAGTATAGTTATATGAACGAGTCATAAGAGTTACTAATTAGAGGTATATAACATTGCTTGTTCAGAGTTATGCCAACTCTTTTTTAGTGTTATATTAAATAGTCAAAGGAGTTATACCAACTCTTTTTTAAAGTTATATTAAATAGTCATCAGAGTTATGCCACTACTTATCCAGAGTTGTAGACTTGTAGGTGGTAGTATTTAAGAGTTATAGGAGTATTTGATTATATTAGAGTTATATGAATTACTGATTAGAGTTACACTAGTGCTAACCCGCTAATTGGATTTATCATTTCAGAAAATATATGTTAAGAGTTATAATATTGCTTTTTCAGAGTTATGCCAACTCTTATCCAGAGTTATAGGTGGTAATATCTAAAAGTTACGGGAACTATGAATTAGAGTTATAGGAGTATTTGATTAGAGTTATATGGATTACTAATTAGAGTTACACTAGGGCTAACCCACTAATTGGATTTATCATTTTAGAAAATATGTGTTTAGAGTTATAACAGTACTTGTTTGGAGGTATGCCAACTCTTTTTATTAGAGTTATATGAAATAATCATCAGAGTTATATGAACACTTATCTAGAGTCACATGGTACTGTGGTAGTATTTAAGAGTTATGGGAGTTATAGATTAGAGTTATAGGAGTATTTGATTAGAGTTATATGAATTACTAATCAGAGTTATACTAGTGCTAACCTACTAATTGATTTATCATTTTAGAAAATACGTGTTTAGAGTTATAACCGTGCTTGTTCGGAGTTATTCCAACTCTTTTTTAGAGTTATGCGAAATAATAGTAAGAGTTATACTAATACTTTTCGAAAGTTATAGGTGGTAGTATTTAAGATTTATGGAAATTATGGGAAGTATTTAGAGTTATGAGAACTTATAATTATCTACTAGTTTGATTATTAGAATATAATCATTGCATATGCTATGATAAAAAAATTTGCAATTTCTTTCATGATTTCCTTAATTTTCTTTCTCGATAACAGAATTGTATCATCACATCATAAAATAAGTAAGATCAATCAACTTTCTTTAGTCTAATTTTATGCGTTAATTTAGGAGATACAAGATTGATTCATGGTGTAAAAAAGAATAAAAAACAAGATCAATTCAAAAGATGTAGTTGACGCTTAAGATTGCAGTACCCTGTTCTGCATCAAAATTGCAGTACCCACACAATATCAAAATTCGTTCCACAACAAAATAGCAACAATTTCTAATTTAATCAAAATATAATTACAACAATTTCGAATTTAATCAAAATATAATTACAACAATTCCGAATGAAATATGAAATGTAAAACTGAATCAAAATTCTAAAAAAATGAAAATTAAACAAAATAGTAACCTTCTTCTCCCATATTGTATGCGTCTATTGAACTAATCTTGAGCGCCGAATTTACTAATAATGAGGGACGAAGTTCACTGAATTGATATTGAAAACTAGCTTTCATATGCACGCGATGCGTGCATTAATTTCAAAATTTGTTATTCTATTAGATACTCCATTCGTACTTTATTTATGATTAAACTTAAATGTGAAAAATTCAACAGTTAGATGAATTTAGATCTATTAATTTGCTAATGTAAAAAAAATAAAAAGGTTGTGAGTGATTGTTAACATTAATTTTTTGTGAATGAATATTGAACAGAAGAACAAAAATAATGAGTTGGTTTAACTGGATTAAAGAGTATCAAAGGTAGTGAATGTTCAGACTTTTCATGTGCACGTTATGTATGCCATCTTTTTTTATAAGGTATAAATATTTTGTCCATTTAATTTTTGATTGAAGTATTTGATGCATATACCATTTTAAACTTGTTTTAAATGGCAAGTTGCAATGTGATTTTTAAATGATTTGCTTTTGTAATTTTTTTATTCCATTAATTAGATCATTAAAGGTATTTTAGTCACTTTAAAAGAGGACACCACACCTCCTCCCTTGACTTATATAATAGAGATAAGAATTTAACGCAGAGAACCGAAAGGAGAGAGAGGAGAGAGAAATTAGGTTATGTTGAGGAGGAGCGTTTAAAATTTTTGGTTCAAGTTGTTTTAAATTTTTTAATCTTGACCATTAAATGAAACATGATCCAAGAGTTAGAATTTCTTCTCACTTCTCATAGAAAACTCCCTTCTCACCTGAACTCAATTCTATATATATATATATATATATATATAGCTTAGACGAACCCTTTCTTTAAGAAGGAAAACGTCCAGGGGTCACTTGGCCGACTTCCTACAACCCACGAGACTCGTCCAGAAATCAACATGTTGAGTTCTTGGACGAGTGCTATTGTCCAGACGGATCTTTCCCCAAAGGGGAACTCGGCCAAGGTTCTGCATTTTTTTAGGAGGGAAGTCGTCCAGAAGATATTGACCGGCTTCCTTCCGCAGAGGATATCTCTTCCTTTCTTTTTAGCCTTTGATGGACGGGCTCCCTTTTTTACAGAGCTCCGTCCATACTAAAGTTGTACCATTCTTGGACGGTTTATCTCTTTTTTCTTTTTCTGCCGCGGGTGTTTTTACTTAATTTCTTTTTCAGAAAAATGCCCCGACGTCCAAGGCGTTGGCTGAGAAAGCAGCTTCAAAGAAGAGGTCGGCCGCGACCGGGGATGCCCCTCCCCCCAAGAAATTCAAAGGCTTTACAGCCACGAAGAAAAAAACCCTCTCGGCCTTCTTTGCCAAAGGTCGAGATTCCTCTGCTGGCCGAGGAAGTCCCTCCTACTACCGAGGAGAGGGTCTTTGGTTACTTATGCCGACCCAGTTGACTCAACTCTCCCGTTTACTTCCGAGCAACCGGACGCGGTTGTTCTTTTGGACGGGACTGGTGAGACAGAGAAACCATCTACCCAGCCGGATGCGGCTTTGGACAGGTCGGCTTTCTCTAGGCCAGTAGCCAAGCTGGTATCTCAAATGCCGAAAGCTTATAGGTCGGCTTCCCGATCTTCTGGTGAGTCTTATTACTCTAACATAGTTAGAACTTTACGCGTTGGCGGGCGTCTGATGAGTCCGTCCAACAAGCTTGTCGTGGTTATACTCGTTAGGAATACTAACAAGTCTCATCTATCAGATAAGGGCAAATGGGCGGTTGAAGCCGCTCCTGACGGTTCTCCCACCCTTTCGGACGACGAGTCCTCAGCGGCCTTCGCGAGGATGACTTCGGCCGAGCATGAGAAGCTCAAGCAGGAGCTCTTCAAATGCTTCCAGAGGCCTACATCAAAGGCTTGAGAAGAGCTTCTTCTGGGCATGTAGGCTACATGTTCCAACTGGCTGCTGAGGTACATTCTTCTTCTTTTGCCGTCTTATTTCTATACTTGTATATATTGCTTATTTTTGCGGCTGTCATAACATATATTCATCCTTCCTTTTTCAGCTCTTTGCTCGCAGCATAATTACTGAGAATTGGGCAAGACTGCTAAGAAAGGAAAACAAGCAAATTGTCCGGGACGCTACTAAAGCGGCGGACCAGGCTCAGTTCTCCATGGCGACGGAGCTTCTGGATGAGAGGCTTGCCTTGGAACTGGCCCTCAAAGACGAAAGAAACCCAGCCCTTCTGGCGGCTGCGGAGCTTCCAAGAGAGAACCGCTATCTTCGGGCCAAAAACCACGCGCTGACAGAAGAGGCTAAGTCAGCTTTTGAATCGGCCAAGGAAGCCCTAAATGAGGTGATTGACACTTCAAGGTTCTGGGTTGTGAAGGCCTTTGAAATGCTGGCTGAAGAGGACAATATCCCAAGATACGTTCGTCGGCTAGACTTTCAAGAAAGTCTTCACAAAGCCAGCTGTTAATTATGACTTGAAATCTTGTGAATGGCATAAGGCTAACTTTGAATGCACATATCTTTCAATATATAAATTATTTTGATGTAATTCAAATTGGACGTGATAGCTTGTTCAAAGTGATTTCCAACGATAGGTCATATGCCCAATTTCGATGAGAAACGAGAAAGTTACGCCCGTTTTACGAATGACTGCCGAGAGCATACCGCGACTCGCGGTAGCCACCGTGACTCGCGGTTTTGAAGATAAGTTCCGAATAAGTTTTTCTTTTTAGGGTTTTGTGCGGAGTATATTTTAGGGTTTTTGTGCGGGGTTCCTTATGCTATAAAAGGACCTCTTAGTGTTCATTATTTACACACAACTTATGAAACACTTTTAGCCTCTAGATTTAGGACTCCTTGTATTATTCTCTCTGATTTTCTCCATTAGAGTGAAGAAGCTCTAATCCCTTACCTGTGGACGTAGGTCAAATTTGACTGAACCACGTAAATCCTTGTGTTCTTTGTTTGTTCATCTTTATTAGTTTTCTCACCTTTATTATTTCATTGATTTTCTGTTCCGCATTAATCAAACTACAACACCGATTTCCTAACACCAGCTTAGCTGGGAGGAACTTCCGATCTTTCAAGACTCTTCGGACGATGAGGAAGAAGAGGAAGATGCTGACCCTGAAGCCCAAACCGACGATATAACAACGATCCTCCAGAGGCTTAGTTTTTCCTTTCCTTAGTCTTGGCCGCAGGCCTTTTGTACTTGGTGTTGTATATATATATTTTTTTTTTCATACTAGATTGTAATTTCTTAGACTAGGTTGTACTTCTTCTTTTGATCTTTTATAAAAGAGTATCTTTTTTTGCTTATTGCCTCAGAATTCTATCCATATGACGTTTATAACCAACTTGCTTCTGCCGAAGATGCTATCATCCTTAACTTAATCCAATTATAAGAATAATGATGCTAAGTAAACAAACTGTTAGGCCTTTATAATCAACTTGTTCTGGCCGAAGATACCATTATTCTCAACTTAGTCCAATTCTAAGAACAATGATACAAGTAAAAAAAAATTTCAGCCTGAAACTCAGAAGCTATTCGTCAGAAATTTACTTCCAAATCTATACCAATATTTTTCAGTTAAGGACGTTTTGTTGTTTGCATTAGTATATTTAGCCTGTATCCCCCCCCCCCTTCTTGGACGAAGAAGTTTCAATAACTTTTCTTTGATCTAAGAAGGAGAGTGGACATGATATACTTATGCAAGATATGACTTATTCCTTTACTAAGGTTGTGGCAACCCGTCCATCCTTGTTAAAGTTTGAAATAACTTATTCCTTTACTAAGGTTGTTATCTCAGTGAAGGGCCTTTGGACGGAAAGTAAGACCCTTTTACTAAAGCGTCCTAATTTCAGCCGCCTTCGTTTAGGAGATGTTAACTCTTTAAGCTAACCCATTGTATGCCTTCGTCATGTGCTATCCTTTATAGGATTTTGACATGTTGGTCGGTCTCCTAATAGAAGATGTTTTTGTTTGCTGTTCTGTTTTGAATGCCGGCTTGGCCGATGGTATGTACCTTTGAACAAATAATAAGGCATACATAACAAACAAAGAGATAGTCATAGAAGGGAAGTAGATTTGTATTATATGAATTTTGCTTGGCTGGGAGCCAAGATACATGTATACATTTCTACTTTTTCATTAATGTGCTTATGGCACTTAGTTAGCAAGAGATTACACTTCTTCAGTTACATCAAAAGTAATATCTTTTCAAAGTGTCTGAGTTCCACGTCCGGGGGATAGAGCGACCGTCCATGTCTTCCAGACGAAAGGTGCCACCCTGAACTTCTTGGACTATCTTGTAAGGCCATTCCCAGTTTGGTGTGAGCTTACCCATTTTTTTGGCCAGGCCGACTGCTTCCATTTTCCTCAGGACGAGGTCTCCCTTCTTAAGTGGCCGCCTAGCCACCCGCTTGTTAAACTCTCGAGCCATTCTCAATTTATATAGTTGCATTCTTAGCAGAGCATTGCCCCTTACTTCAAGAACTTGATCCAAGGTTGTCAAGAGCAGCCCAGTTGGTATCTTTTGAATAAAGCATGACTCGCAGAGTTGGTTCTTCAATTTCAATGGGGAGGATGGCTTCTGAACCATAGACGAGCATAAATGGAGTTTCTCCAGTTGAGTTCTTGGCTGTTATTCTGATTGACCAAAGAACCAATTGTAACTCTTCTACCCACAACCCCTTAGCATTGTCTAGCTTCTTTTTTATGGCACTTGATAAAATTTTGTTGAAGGCTTCAACCTGCCCATTCGCCTGGGGATGAGCAACAGCAGCAAAGTGGGCTTCAATGCCCTGATCGGCCAGCCATTCTCGGAGCTTGGGCGTTTCAAACTGTGATCCATTATCAAAGACCATAGACTGAGGCATCCCAAACCTTGTAATGAGGTTCTTCCAGACGAACCCCTTTACATCATTGGTGGTGATTCCTCTCATCGCTTCAGCCTCCTCCCATTTTCTGAAGTAGTCTACTACTACTATCACAAATTTTTCTGGCCGGCCGCTACAGGAAATGGCCCAAGGATATCCATTCCCCATTTGGCGAAGAGAAGGGCGGAAAAGAACTGGAGTCAATTAGTTGACGGCTTTTGATATATGTTGCCATGCCTTTGGCAACTATCACATTTCTTTGCATAAAGCAGAGCGTCCTCCTTTAAGGTAGGCCAGTAATACCCTATCCTTAAAGCCTTTTCTCCTAATGCTCTTCCTCCAATATGGGAAGCACAAGTCCCTTCATGCAGCTCTTTCAGGACGTCCAAGCCGTCTTCTCTAGAAATGCATTTGAGGAGTGGCCGGTTAAATGCCTTTTTGTATAGAGTCTCATCCCAGAGCTCAAACCATTTGTCCCTTGCCTTTACATACTTTGCTTCCAAGGGGTCAGTGGGCAAGCGTCTTGTTTTCTTGTATTCAACGATGGGGTTCATCCAAACATTTCCCCGGCTGAGAAACAAAACTTCCTTTTGATCAATACTCTTTGCCGGCTTTACCTCCCAAAATACAGTTCTCGGCACATCTCCTTCGGCCGAACTTGCTAATTTTGAGAGAGCATCGGCTTGATGATTCTCCGACCTTGGAACTTGGTCGAGCACAAATCGCTTTAATGTTTTTATTTCTTCCTGAATAAACTTCATATATTTACTCACAAACGCCTCCTTGCATTCAAAGTCCCCATTAACTTGACTAACCACCAGCAGAGAATACGTCTTTGCTTCAATTTCCAGGGCTCCGGCCGCTTTGCACATTTTGATGCCGGCTAGAAGGGCCTCATATTCTGCTTCATTGTTTGAAGCCTGTAACTGAAATCTGATTGCATATTCAAATTTGTCCCCCTCTGGTGATTGAAAGATGATCCCAGCTCCACAACCATTAGCAGTGGACAATCCATCCACCATAAGGGTCCAATGCGCTTTCCCTCTGGATCTTGGACGAATTCTATTGTAGGTCGAGTAAGCTCCATAATGAAATCAGCTAGAGCTTGCCCCTTGATCGCCTTTCTAAGCTCAAATGCTAAGTCAAACATGTTGAGCTCCACAACCCACTTTAGCATTCGTCCAGAGGCATCCATCTTATGCAGGACTTGCCTCAGAGGCTGGTCAGTATAGACAACGATACTATGGGCTAGAAAATATGGTCTTAGCTTTCGGCTGGCTATAAGCAGTGTCAGGCCGAATTTCTGTGCCATTGAATACCTGCACTCAGCATCTTTTAGCACATGGCTAACAAAGTAGACCGGTATTTGCACTGAGTTCCTTTCAGCTAGGAGAACAGCGCTAACCGCATGCGGTGATACGGCCAGGTATACAAATAGTTTTCCCCTTCAGTCGGGCTGATTAATCGGGGCAATTGCTGGAGGTGCTCTTTTACCTGCTGAAGAGCCTTTTCTGCCTCCTCCGTCCACTCGAATTTCGCATTCTTTTTTATTGTTGCAAAGAAATGATGACACTTCTCTCCAGATTTAGAAAGAAAACGTCCTACGGCAGCCAGATACCCTGTCAAACGTTAAACTTCCTTCATCTTGGATGGAGAAGTCATGTCCAAAATCGCCTGAATCTTGTCAGGATTCGCCTCGATTCCTCGCTGGTCGACCAGGAACCCTAAAAACTTCCCGGCCACCACTCAAAATACACACTTCTGCGGGTTGAGCTTTAACTTGTATTTCCTGAGAGTTAAGAATGTCTCTCGTAGATCCTCCATATGATCCATCTCTTTGAGGCTTTTGACGATCATGTCGTCAATGTAAGACTCCATATTCCTTCCCAACTGCGGCTGGAAGACTGTGTTTATAAGCCTCTGAAAGGTAGCTAGGGCATTTCGGAGGCCGAAAGGCATTCTCAGCCAGCCATAGAGACCTTTTTCAATGATAAATGAGGTCTTGTCTTGGTCCTCTAGCCACATAGAAATCTGGTGAAAACCTGAATAAGCGTCCATAAAGCTAAGTAGCGCATGCCCCGCCGTCAAATCAACTAGCCGATCTATTTTAGGCAGAGGGAAACTGTCCTTTGGACAAGCCTTGTTTAGATCGGTGTAATCCACACACATCCTCCAAGTTCCGTTTGGCTTAGGGACCATGACTACATTGGCAATCCAATCTGGATAATAGGTCTCCCGGATGAATTTCGATTTTAATAGCTTCTGGACTTCCTGATCGACGGCTTGATTCCTGGCCGGACCCAAGTGCCTCTTCTTCTGCCGAATTGGCTTTTGCCCTAGATCTATATTCAGTTTAAAGAATAATTCTAACCGGTCAATTACATTAAACTTGCCCTTAATCACGCATATAATTGAGCATATAATTGATTTGAGATTGAACTAAATTAGGAAATCAGTAAGATTCACAATCAAATTGATACGTAATCGATATAATTAAGGAAACAATTATTAATACATTAATGTGATTGACGTTAATTATGATTACAATTACGTAATTGATATCTCAAATTGGTATACTTTTGGCCGAAATTTTTAGTTGTCATATTGGTTATTTTCGACAATTTTACTAAGCAACTAAACATGGCAAGTAATTTAAATTCTCAATCAATCTTAATTATTGCCTTCGTTAATGGTAATTGTCAATCAGTCACTTAATTTAAATTGATTGTATCCGAAATTAATAAAAAATTATTAACATTGTAATAAAATTAAGATATCAATCAATCAATATTTATGCTAATTATCAATCAACCATAATTTTAGGTAATTTATGACTTCAATTAGGCAATTAGTATCCTCAAATCTTTATGAATTTAAATTTATACTAAATCATTGCCATTTTTGATTTAATTAATTGATATATTACAACCGTAGCTTAAGGGTAAGGGATTCAAAATGTCAATCATATATATTTTTGGAATTAGGAAAAAAAAATCAATTAAATATACAATATTACAAGTATAAATATAGACCATGTCATAGCTCTCCATTACTCCAAAACGTTCCCTACTCCAAAATCATGCATTGAGTTATACGTATGCTTTGGATATTATAGAGTAGGGAGATCTTCTCTTCTTCATCATGGCGTCGCCAGAGATCGCAAGCCCATTTGGGCCTCAGCGCCGACATCGATCCGACAAGCTAGGGCTTACTAACAATGATTGCACTAGCATTATTCTAGGTTTATTAGTTTTTTCCTTATATAATTAGCCTTTGATTTTAAACAATAATAGCTTTGATTTGTCAAACTGTATTAGTAGAGTTTCCAAGCAATCTAAAGGATCCAATTCTCATAAATGATAGTAATTACATGAGAGAATATAATAACACTTTATATGATTTTGTTAAAAGCTCTTAGTTATAAACGAGAGGAGAGAAAAATTCAGTGATAAGCCGAATTTTGTTCAGCTGGAGAAGATGAGAGAAGAGGAGAGAGATGGAGAAGATGAAACATCACCATACTCTATTTTACCAGCAATTCTGAATCGAAGAAGTAAAGAACATAATCTCAATGTCAAAGTCGAAGAATGCTATCTTCTCATCTCAATCACAAGGTTCCTGAAAACCAACCATATCCTAGAACAATCTCTTCACTAGGAAAAATCTATGTTTATCTTCTTTGCAACATCAACATCAACATCTTCAGGAGATGCCACATCAACCACGATTCCTCTTTGACTACATCAACTCTCCAAGCATATTCTGCAGAAAATTAAAATTTGCATTCATTCTAATTTCAATCTCAATTCTAAAGTCCTAATTGACAATTGTACTACTAACACATCACATAAATCCTCAATAACTGTTAAAAATTAGAATCTTGATCTTTTCAATATATTTCTCTCTCACTAATTGCAATAAATTAGAATATTTTCAATAGATTGACATTTTCACTCCAACCTCATGTTATTGTTACAAATAATTTGAATCTTGATTCTTCTCATTCACTATAATAAATTTTAAGAATTATATGACTCATTTTAGTATTTATAATTGTATGATATCTAATTGCTAAAATCTACATGCAAACATAAAATCATGCAAAACGTCATCATAATTAGTTGACAATCAATTTTTTTTTTCAAATAAACTTACCAAATAATTCCGATACCAACTTGATCTTGTTGCCCCTGGCAACAAACATGTCTGAACCATTTCACGAAGTATGTGTCCGGATAACCCAAAGTGTCGATAGTTAGCTCTCGGTCTTTTATATTGACCCATTTAGAAAAATTTCTTCGAACTCCATTTCAGTCCAACTCTATTTTGCATGTGGTCTTTAAATCTTCTTCACTTTGTAGATCGAATGATTTGCACCGTGGTTGCATCGAGGGATTATAGTAACCATGCTTCAAATGCAAAGAACATGAAGATTAAAGGCGTAAATTCTTCATTTAATCCACATGCATGAGTTTTATAATTGTTGTTGTTGCAAAAATCGATGGTAGGAACAGTATAAGTTATTAAAGCCATATGATCTATTAGAATCATCATATTGATTAGACCACCAAAGAACAAATGAACCAACAAATATACGGGATTATAAGCACCTATTATTGTATAAGTATAGAACAACTGTGTTGATAATATAAATATTAAAAAGTGCAATTTCATAATAGCCAATAAATCTAATGTGATTATTAAGCACAAATGAGATTGATGTACATCCTAAATAATCTTGAACTCAATAATATCTTATAATTCATAAGTATTAGTGAATACATTCTTCATGTCTCCAAATTTTTCAACATATATAAGCATAAGATAGAACAACTCCAAACTTTGTATATGAAAATAATCTTAAAAAGTTGCATACCATTGTTATGAAAGAATGATATAAATTTTGTTATGCATTTACTTCTTAAGGACAACACCCTTTTTTGGTGTAAACATTGTACACATACATTCCATTAAAATTAAGGTGAAAATTATTGAGACACCAACAATCTTGAATATTCCTTGAACAATCTCGACATTCATAATAGCTTAGAAACTTAAAGGATATTAACAAGACGAAAGAAAACATAAAAGAGTGTTTTTTTAGACTAAATTTTCTAAATTTATTGTTTCCTATTTTGCGATTCAATAAAATTAAGGTGGAAATCTGAGGTACTTTTTTGTTGAATAAAAATTGAAGATCTGAATTGTATAGGGAGGGGGGAACGGTGGAAAATTGATAACTTATTTTCACTTTCATTATAATTGATCACATTTATAAATATAATAGATTATTGTGTTAACATTTCCTTTATCTACTCATCATTTTGAAAATCGTAATTTTTGGTGGAAATGGATTTAATAATGACTATTGAAATTTATTAAATTTGTATGCAATCATTAAATAAAGTATGTATTTAATTTATTTTTTGAATTATAATATCTCTATTTCTAAAACAAAATCCTTGAAGCCACATGGTATGAAGTTAGAGAATTTTTCAATGAAGCTAAAAAATTGAGTCATCTAACAAAATGATAGATATCACTTGGTGAAGAAACACAAAATATTATGAAGATAATTTCAGTCAAAAAAAAAAAAATATCAAAGGAAAGTTCACTTGATAACATCATAACATTATGGTTCAGATTTAAGGAATTCTTTAGATCTCAATGAGAAGAAAAATAGGTAACTATTTGATAACTTAAATGAAATTCGTAGATGATTAGGAGATTTCATTTATGCAATTATGATATATTAAAGAAGGAAGAAAGTTAGAAAACTCTTTATATCTCAATATATATATGTTAAGTTTATAACATAATTAAAATTAGTTTCATCATAAGTGGAGCATAATCACCTAGAACTAATGCATAACCAAGATCGAATCACATGAAATTTTCAAATGTAAAGAAATGGGTTGGTTATTTTATTGAAACGCTTATCGAATCGTATTAATCATACTATAAGTTTAAATATTGACAAATCCAAACTTGGCGTGTTAAATTTCTTTAACACCTATATATTTAGATCATGATTTTTATAGTGGAACTAAATAAATGTCTATAATACCCCTTTGTTTTAGAGATAGGCGATAGGTGAATGTCAAGCATAAATTGAAGTCAATATTTTTGTTCAATTTGAAGTTAATTGTATGGTATCTATACCCCGTATGACACTCAATCTGTCAAATAGAATAAAATTTTCCTTGAATTGTATTTTGCAATGACTATAAATAAAAGTCAAAGATATCCCTATCACATATGGGTTTGTATCTCCCAAGTTCGGTTTTCAGCCATAGCCAATTTCATCTGGTCATTTCTAAAGTCACGGGTAGAAAGTGTATAATAATACTGATTTGTGAGAAAGAACATGATATGTCTAATATTACAGCTAATGACATATATAAATAAGTCTTGTACAACCTAAGAGTGTCATGTATTTGCAAAACAACTTCATAATTAACATAAAGGAGCATTTTTTGTCTATTTGTGTAAAGTGCATCATTGATGCTTTGTTTTTGGTTAATATGTATAGGATTATTCTGTATTTCAATACATCGTTCAAAGTTTATTAATTTAATATGGTATAGAGGTTAAACTCAATTGAGTTTCGAGTAGCACATAAGCGTATATTAAATCGAGTAGACGTAGAGAATCTTTTATATGCTTTTACTGTAGTTGGTATATAAACATGCTTATTATTAAACAAAAAAGTTCCCGTGCATTTTTGCACGGGTCCAAAAACTAGTACATTTATAATTGAAAATAGATTGCAAGGAAACCAATAACTTAATTTAATATAGCACAACAAAATTAGGAAATATTTTCTACCCAAAGTTTTGAATTAGGTATTACTCGTTGGAATTCTGCAATCTATGTATGAACTGGACAACGCTTATCACTATCAACTACTAGTCTTCTATGCACGTGATGCGTGCGTCGATTGTTTGAGTCTATTCTTAATTAATTTCATCAAAATATAATTATAGATGTGTGATTTATAATTATTGTTATACAAACTACTGTAATCTATAAAGTTTTCAGAAATTGAGATAAACATTTAGATGTAAAGTTTTGTAGTCGGATTAAATTTGTAATTTTTTTATTGCGTAACTATTTTTTCATTATATTAAGTTACTTTGTTAATGCTTATTTAGTTTATTATTGGAATTTTTGACCCATATTTAGATTATGAAAGGATTAATTATACAAAATCTGAATATTCAATTAAGTATATATATATAGCTAAGGATAAAAAAGATATTTTATTGGGGGACACCGTAGCTCCCCTTTGGCTTATATAATAGAGATTTTAGAAATTTTAGGTTTGCCAATATGAGTTAAATTTGAGAGGGGGAGGAGGGGAGGGGGCAGGAATAAGTTGCAATTCAATAAATTGCACACTGAAACACTGAGGCAAACACTCTTTTAACACTAACATAGTTATGTTAAAGGATACTCCCTTCGTTTCCTAAAGATCTTCCCTCTTTCCGTTTAAATGCGTTTCCAAAAGATCTTTCGTCTTTTACTTTATTTCTTATTTGAAATTTTTTCCCCTTTTTACCCTCTCACGTCCCTATCATATGGTCCGCCATTACATTATTAATTCAATTTTACTCCCTTTCTCTCTCCTACTTTAACCCCTTTTTATTTGTTTATTTATCTTAACCCCTTTCTCTCTCCTACTTTACCCACCCCACACCTCACACCCCACACTCCACACAAATGGATCCTCCCTGGTATCTGTAGAAACAGTAACAAGAAAGATCTTTAGGAAACGGAGGGAGTAATACACAAACAAAGTTGTAAAGCAACCTAAAAGTAACCACAAATTAACTTTTTGTATTTTTCTTCTAAAAGAATTTCAATAAATTTAGATTTCACCTTTTATTCACAACTTCGCCATTGCTAAAAACAAGATGTGCTTATAAATAATATTAACTAGGATTTTCTCGGATATGTTCGTAGTGTTTTACTGTCTCTGAATTAATTTGCTTGATACATTATTTTTGTACAGTTTTCAAGATGTTTATTTAACTATGAATATCTTTTATTACGTATAAGTAAAAATTATACAATTTAAAATTAAATAATCTACACATCGTAACAAATTTAGTAGAACTACACATGAGTCACGATTCTATAACATATAAGATCTGTTCCATTGGATAGTGCTCGAAATATGCCCCGAAATAAGATCTGTTTACAATATAGTTCTACAACTTATGAATTAGAGAGTGTCACATAGGATTGTCGTGTCATTAATATTTTTATTTTAAATATTTTAAAAAATAGAGTCCTACATATATTTAAATACATAAAAAGAGTTTTGGATAACGAGAAATTAGTGTTTCTTTTTGAATAAACAACCTAAATTATTATATAATATTATATAAATTGAATATAATTTTTGCTACCTAATTCAAAACATTATAATTTTTCACTATTTGATAGTGCTTGAAATATACTGCAAAATAAGACCCATTTACAATATAGTTTTACAACTCACAAAAATATATTTAACTAGATGAATGGTAAGGCATTATTTAGTCTTTCTTTTAGATAAACATAATAATAGTTATAACTATAGTGTATTGTATGTGACTATAGCATTTTATCATAGGTTCAACTTACAAGATTAAACATATTATCTTTCAAAACCACAGTCTTAATTACGAGTCCGGATCCTATAGAGTTTTAATAAAATTCTACAAGGTAAAGTTGTATATGAACCATACATTTTAAAATCAAGAGTGTGTATTGGTGAAAGGGGGGAAATAAGGGGGTCGATTTTGATGAGAAAAAATAGAGTGGGTTTTGGAAAGATAATATATGAGTTATTGATTTTTTATTCAATGGTTGATACTACCTCCGTTTCCTAAAGATCTTCCTTGTTACTATTACTACATATACCAATGAGAATCAATTTGTGTGGGGTGTGGGGTGGGTAAAGTAGGAGAGAGAAAGGGGTTAAGATAAATAAACATATAAAAAGGGGTTAAAGGAGGAGAAAGAAAGGAAGTAAAATTGAATTAATAATGTAATGATGGACCATATGATAGGGACATGAGAAGGTAAAAAGGGAAAAAAATTCCAAATAAGGAATAAAGTAAAAGAGGGAAGATCTTTTGGAAACGCACTTAAACGGAAAGCGGGAAAATCTTTGGGAAACGGAGGGAGTATTGCTCAAACTCTACATTGTAGAGTTCTTTTAGAACTCTAGAGGATCCAAACACCATCCTTACTTAACTGAACCAAAACAATTTAATATTCCAACAAAAATTATTATGGAAATTCTGTTGTTACAACAAAAATTAAAACCTATAGCGATATGATGAAAAAAAATTAGAGTATGATTTTACAAAAACAACCTTAGAATATTATAGAAAACTCCACCTAAGCATAACATGCCATTCTTTTTAATTTTTATTTTAAAAAATAGTGTTTAACATAGATATAAATATATATAAGGTGTTTTTAATAAGTGAAGATTACACTCTGATTTGAATAAACAACCTAAATTATTCAACTATGTAAATTGAATATAGTTTTTCTACATAATTTGAAATATTATATTTTTTTTTACCATCGAGAGTGTTTAAAATATGATTCGAAATAAGTTCCATATATAATATAATTTTACAAATTATGAAAATATATTTATTTAGATGAACACTAACGTATTATTTATAATTTATTTTAAATACATAGTAAATTAATAATAAAAGTAGTGTATTATATGAAACAATAATAGCAGTTATGCCTTTCAAAATCATATTTTTAAAAAATGAGTTATATAAAGATTAAAAATACAAACATATAGTTTTGAACCTATAGCATACCATGATGACATTACATGAAGAATCAAATGAAAGTTTGTCAACAATATTGCAGAGGTATTATGCAATTGATTAATTATTTTATTCCTAGAATATTTGTTGTATAAATAATTATTTATGTTTTTCTTTTTCATATATCTATATGTCAAATCTTATTGTTTTCTCAATGAATTTAATTCTACTAAAACTGATTGGAAAATCAAGGTTCGAGTTTCTAGATTACTTGAGGTCGCAGATCATAAAAAATGGGAAGTTTCTTAAGTCTTGATATGATCATGATTGATGAAAATATTTTTTCTCTTAAATATTATTTTCGATTGTTAATAGAGGTTAGTTTTATATTTAATTTAATTTATTCCTGATACCACCATTATGATATTCTGTTTTGCTTTCTCATCTTCTATTCTATATGTGTCTGTGTTTATGTATTCATAATTAAAAGTTGAAGTTGTGGCTGACGCTCATATTTTTTCTCTATTCCTTCTGTCCTGCATCTATTAAATTTTTACCCTCTACTTTCTTAAAGTATCATTCGGGTGTTTTTCATGTTAAACATATGTTAGCTATTGTACATACAAATTATTGGGATACTATTTTAAAATAAAATTAGATATAATATTCAATTGAATATTAAAATATAAATTTATATATCACAATAACAAATCTAGAAATTAAAGTATAACCACAAATACTTTTTGTCTTTTTCTATTGCAACAATGAATTCCGGCATGGTCTGTAAGAAAATAAAAAGGGTAATTTAGCATAGGGGGTTAAACTAGAGTAAGGGATAAGTACATCCTTACTAAAGTAAACACAACTTTATGAGACAATTTGAGTAATTAATGATGGTAGTGAAATGATTCGAATAGATGAAACTATTCAAAGTGGTAATTGTTGCAATAGAAAAAGAATGGAAAAATTATATAACAATTGTGTTGAAAAATCTCATTCCATAGCAACAAATATGTTAACGCGCATGGATTTCAAAACTAGTTTTTCTTAATAAAAAGTGAAAAAAAAATATAGCTTAAAAAAGGAAGTACATATAGAGGGAGGAGAGTAACTTTTCAACTCTTAAGAGTTTGATAATTGACAGTTAAAAAAAAGTTTTACTCCGTGGAAGCTCTCAACTAGCCCCATTGGCTCATCAGAGCAATCTCGGAAATCAACCCATCCTACCTCGACAATCACCCCGCCAAGACGCCAATACTCTCGCGACGACACACCCTAAGTCCCTAACGGCGCCACCCACGCTACGCGACGCGAATCTGCAGTGCACGGTGCGCCACTTTATAACAATACTTCACTAATCACTACACAATACACAATACACATCATCATCAACGATTTCTATCTCTAATCTTTTCCAACATTCAAAATTCTTGTTTTTGCAAAATTCCATGCTTCAAAAAGCCACAATCTTGATCGCTCAACTTCAACAATGGCGTTGAAATCGAACCGAAAACAGTTCTCCTTTGAGATCCTATCTTCAACCTCTCCAGTCGACTCCGACGCCATTCTCGATCGCTCGAACTCCGATCCTCTCCCGCATAACAACAAGTCGAATCGTCGCAGACGCAAATCGAAGCGGAAGAAATCAAACCCTAACTCACCATCACCGCGCGAAATCAATACGATCTTCGAAAATGGAGCTCATTTTGATATTATCGGCGAATTGGAGGAGGAGCCGCCGTCTTCGTCGTCGACGATTTCGCACAGTTACGCGAGGACGTTCGCGGTTTGTGAGTTGAGAGAAGAGAGTTTGAGCACGGTTTGCTCGGTTTCGCAAGGCGAATTAAGGCAGAGAAACCTTAGTAGTGGAGGTGGCGGCGGCGGCGGCGGTGGTGGTGGTGAGGAATCGGTTCCTGTGGTGGAGAAACACGAGGTGGAGGTAAACTCGAGACCCGATTTTATTAATGGTAAATTGGATAATGCTCAGTCTATGGATTGGAGGCGCTTTATGGCAGAAGATCATGTTGGTAAGAAATCATATATTTAATCTTCCTCCCTTTTTTTTTCAATGTTGGATTTTGGTTGATTTTGCACATTGTTAGTACTATTTAATCTACATGGTTTTGAGGAGTGAGTAGTTAGACTTGCAATTGTTGAACATGTTTTGTCTGAAGTGGGACATTATATGATGACCATTATGTTTTTCTCTTTTCCAACTTTTTGATTTTGTTGGAGTTAATAACCTAATGAGATGATTGCTAGTAGAGCTGAAATGCCATTCGCCAATCCACCCTTCGAAATTACTAGCTGAGTTGAAATCCGATTCCTTGACTCCCATTCCAAATTTTTAGCTTTTGATAATGTAAGTGTATGGAAAAGAATTTGGTTGAAGTAAATAAGTAATCGTCGCAAATGAGGAAGGAAACCCAAAACTTAGCTTGACGTCAAGGCTCAAGCTATTGCTCAACCTAGCTAGCATGTGCTTCTTCAAAGTCGTCTTTGTGGTATTCCTTTCCTTCCCTTCGATGGTGCACCTAATTTGGTTGGGTCTCTTTCTTTTATTGTACATGTTATCTCTTCACTTAAGCTTTTGCCTCATGTGATGGTTTTATAATGTGCTAATAGCTCATTTGTTTTCTCACTATCTTTTGCTCATGACCCAGTGTATCTGGCTGCTGATATAATCCTTTCCAATGAAAAGCATTTTCCCTAAGTTATGATGTTCAGTGTGCTGACGTTTATAGTAGGTTATACATTTTCCTCCACATTAAGCCATTGATCAATGAGCTCAATCTCTTTCAAGTTGCAACACTATTGTTCAGATATTTGTGATTGCTAGATAATGCTGCCTTTCATACTGACATCTTGTGAACAACTAAAAAAAGGGGTGCTTTAATTAATCCTCGGGGTTTGGATGGAGATATCCTTTTATTTATGCTATTATTGATGATCAAAACCTCGAACTCTTAGAGCTGCCAGAGTTTATAAATTTTTTTTAGATTGGATGACAGAATATAAGGGTTAGGGTTGTGGTGAACAAAAGGCATTTAAATTTGTGGTCCAAGCTAATTAGAAGAAAAAGGAAACTTACACAATTATTTACTTATTTTGGGATCTTGGCATACAGGCAAGAATGTCTGTACTATAACACAGAGTCACAAACTGTTTTAGATATCTACATTACCAAAGTGCTCTACAGTATACCACAGACTCAAGTATTGAGTAAAAATAATCAAACTGACAACCTACAATATATAAAACACTTATTCTAGGATTAAGGTAATCCATGTGGATCATAAGAAAATAAATGAAATGCCAAGCAATGCGACATCAGAGATTGTGTTGAAAGAAAGAGGTCTGAAATTCACATCATTTTATCTTTCAGCTTTCTGTGTAGATCTCTCTTTGTGTGTGGTATTTCGGTTGAGATGCTTCTTCATGACATCCAGTCTTTTGCAATACGACATATTGTAACAGGTAGTTTTTGTCTGCTGCTGAATATTGCATGTGTTGCGATTGCATAGTGACTTATGGAATATGAGGAAAAAAAAGAAATTTTCAACATGCATATGGTGCTGTAGACTTGTTGATCTTTCTCTTGTGTGGATCTGTTACTATGCTTATTAGTGCTTAGCTATGTTTCTCAGCCTCTTCTAATTTCCTCACATACCCGTGGCGCACTATCTGAGTGGATACTTGTAGCCGAGGCTGAGGAACATAGTAGCTTCGCAGTCTTTAAGTATTATGCAAAATTGATTTTGCTAATAGTTTCTGCAGGCATCGGGATTGGTCCTTTAGATAATGAAAATTAACCTTTCTTTCAACTACGGACATCAAAGATAATATTGAACAATGATGAACTAATTGTAAAATACTTTATAACATGCTAATGACTCTTGTTTTGTAAAATTTATAATGTCAGGAAATCTCTATGACTAGTCAATTTGCAATATTTCAAAAGTTAGTGCGATTACAGTTAGTTGAATATTGTAGTCGTGACTTCTTTTATGTTGTCTGTTACTTGAGCTTCTTCAATGTCAGGAAATCTCTATGACTAGTCAATTTGCAATATTTCAAAAGTTAGTGCAATTACAGTTAGTTGAATATTGTAGTCGTGACTTCTTTTATGTTGTCTGTTACTTAAGCTTCTTCTGAGATATCTTTTAAGATGGATGGAGTATTTATCTTGATATAGTACGTTCAGATAATCTATGATGATTTATCAGGAATTATAGTTTTTTTTTAAGTCTTATCATTGCCTTTTGATATTATCTTCTTCACTAATTTGCTAGATGCTTTTCCTGTGGAGAATTCACCATTAAAATTCTTCATGGAAGAAATGTACAATGGAAACTCTCTTAGAAGCACAACAACTATAGGAAATGAGAAAGAAAGAGAGAGAGTTTACGATACTATCTTCCGCTTGCCATGGAGGTGTGAACTGGTATTTGTTATGCTTCTCCTTCTATGTGTTTCTGTAAGAGAAAGTCAAATTCTTCTTTGTCATCCATAGTGTGATCTGTACTATTTTTGTTAAATTAATATTGCTTTAAGTTAATTAGTGATTACTAAATTCATGCTGTAACTAGACAGATTATGCTTATTATGATTGCTAACGCTTTTTGCACAAATTGATTGTAAGGTATCTTGTTATGTGTGTCAAGGGTGTTTCTTATTAGTTTGATCAAGTTCATTATTGCTATCTAGATTCTACTACCAGGCGTCCCATCTTTTCTTTTATTTTTGTACTTGCTCATCTAATAGTCTTTTTCATGCCTTGTTGTGTTTCAAATTTGCCTTCTCTATTATGACTTGAATTTTAATGGAGAGGTATATTTTTTACCTGTGGGCTTATGGATGTGGGAGATACATTGTTGGCTTTTTAACTGAGAATTTTCACTGATTTTGCAGCTTATTGACGTGGGCTTTTTCGTTTGTTTAAATTCCTTTTTATCGTTGCTGACGATCATACCTCTGAGAGCTCTGGTGACTTTATGGAGATTTCTTACTAAAAGGTTCATTGCTTGCAATTACTTCAGTTTTCAAGTTTTTTTTGGCTTCTGGCTTCTGCAGCAGATCAGTTAGTTGTAACGTAAGACAGCTAAGTAATTTATGAGATGCTTAAGTGTGTGCTTTTATCAATGCCACGCTTGATGCGAATGCTTATATGACTATTATTCGACTGTACTTATTATTAAAGAGCATTCACCATATAGTGTATTCACCACATGGCGCTCCTCTACTATGCCAAGGCCCTAACCTCATGTCATCCTCATATAAGAAAACGAGCAATTTGTCTTCAACAAGACTTGAGCACTCACGACCGTGTCTGGGAAAGATAGAGTTCCTACCAATGAGCCAACGTGTCACTAATGCTCATTCACTCATAGAGAAACATAGATGAATTTTTTATGAGCTTTGAGATTACATAATAAAATAAAGTAAAATATGGACCTCAACATCAAGATTAGACTTCAATGTGCAAAACACACGTAAATTGACAAATTATAACTCAAAATTCACAACTATCTATGGCATAGTTTATTTTGCATAATATGTTATTCCCTCCGTCCCAATTTAGTTTCCACAAATGGCATTTTGGGACATCCCACTTTAGTTGTTACATACCCTTTATGGTTTACGTTTTCTCTCCACTTCTCCAAAGTTAGGGTGTACTTATTCATCGGCTTGTTTGCTTTCTTCTTTATCCTCTTCTCCTTATAGAGAACACTTGTCTACGTTGTATTGTTTCTGAGTCTAATTTTCCTTTTTCTGAAAAGTATTACTTATTTGTTTCTTTCTAGTATAATACTTTAGTGGGATCAGATCTCCACCGGACTTGCCTATTATAGTAAGTTCGTCTCAGTGGTTGTTTGATTTGATTCATGAACTCTTCGGTCTAAGTTTTGGTGATATATATGATGTACAATACCATAAAAGAATTTGTCTGGCTATCCAAGGCATAGTTCGAAAATATGGTTTCGGACACGGTTGTGGTAACGGTTACGATGATGTGGGAACGGGGATGATGTAGTTATCCTACCGCTAAATATCGGCTTAAATCATGAAATATCCCTAAAACCAACCTAAAATGCGGTTTTTTATACCTTTATGATGCGCGGGTAATATCGGTTCGGTAGATTTGGAAACCTTTATACCATGGGCGATAAGATACGATACGGCCTTGTTTTGACACCTTGAATTCCAAGTCCCAATTTTGCAGTTTACAAAATAGAAATACTGAATCTTACACAGAGTTTAACTTAAAGGTGACTGGCATAGGAGAGGTTTGTGTATAACCTAAGGGAGAACTACAAGGAAACATTGATATCATGTATCATATTTATATGTCATCAAAGCTACTACTGTTTTTGGATGAACTTCTTGAGACAGGTGTGCACTGTTGAAGGCAATGGAGAACAAGGATCACTTAAATACATTATACAAGAGAAAATGAAAGGTGTTGTTTGGTTGACATTAAAATACAAGGGAAGTGGAACTTCCTATGAAGTAATATAAGGTGAGGTTGGTTGGTTAACACAAATGTATAAGTTGCAGTTCCTAGGAAGTTCTACTTCCCACAAAATGGAGGAAGTTGCATAGCTAGGGGGACCGAGGTAAGTTTTACTTTTCCCATAAGCAACCAAACAACTTTTGCCAATTCCTACGAATTGGAACTTCAAGGGAAAACCAATTTTCTAGGAAATACTACTTCCTACGTTCAATAAAACAACACGAAAGATTTTGGACGTTGTAGGGCTAGTAAAAGCAATTTGAGATACTACCATCTGTTGGTAAACAAAGAGCAAGAGTCATGGTGAGAAGACAACAGAAATGGTGGTTCGCACTCACTATCGAGTGCTAGTATACTCCTTATACTTTTCTTTTCCATCCTTTATCTATACGGGATACCTCTTAAGGCTTAGAATCGCATATTCAAGTGACCTTCAAGCTTCAAAAGACTTCGTCAACAAAGTAATCTTGCAAACTACTTAAAAAGCATCTCGACTTTTTTGTTGCAGATTCCTAGGATTTAATTAGAACAAGAGAAAAATCTTGCAAAACTTTATAGCTCCTACAAACTGGCAATTTGGTGTTTTAAAGAGAGTCCTTTAATTATATGTATTTCTTAAGAACTCTGAATGAAGTTGATAATATCTACATTTAGAACAATTTTTAAGCCACTTGCAGAAGGTGTCCTCAGGTTCTTAAGATAAATTGAGGATTTTGGCCAAGTTAAATTACATATCTCGTTAAGGAAACTCAGATAATTTCATGTAAGAGATGTCTTTATTGATGGAGGTACATTTCCCAAGAAGGGACCTTGAAGGTAAGAAGCATGGGTTGATTCTTAGTTACCACATGAAGTTTTATCCTAGAATTGTTTGGCGTATTTAATTTTGGACTTCTTATTTATGTTTGGAAGCACTGTCTTTTGTGCATTATTTTGATTATCTGCCTCTAGAAATGAGTTACTCTACTAAGTTATATCATTTCTTACCTCTCCATTTTTTTGTTTTTTTCCTTTGGGGAGTTTTTTGTAGCTCCTTAAATTTACAAGATAACTGAACCATGTTTGTGGCAGGCAGACCAAAATGCCTTCTGCAGCTGACCTGTCAGATTTTGGTTGTCTTCTTGTACTAGTTGGAGGAATTACTCTATTGGGGCGGACAGGTAAGCCTACAAGTTTACCTCATGCCCAAATTTTTTCTAGTATCTTGGTTCTTGCAGCATTGCATTTTGTATATTGGACTTTGTAAAGGAATTTGGTGGTCATAACTTCATTCTACTTCATTCTACTTCGAACTTATTTCCCTTCTTTACTAAACTTTCAGATATCAGCCTTATATACCATATGATCCGCGGTCAAGGAATTATCAAGCTTTATGTTGTCTATAATGTTTTAGAGGTAAGCTATAGACAGAGATATCTACAATGAAGATCTGAAGACAGTTCATTGGTCAAGGTTCTTTTGTCTTTTCTTTTAGTTTTCCCTTTTTTGTGGTGCGCAGGACTGGAGCAAACGAAAATATGTTCCTGATAGATTTATTTTGATATATAGTCCCTCCATTTCTTAAAGTTCTACTTTGTTACTATAGACACACACTTTAAGGCAAATTGGAGACAGTATAAAAAGTGGGTCCACTTGGTTTCTTAACTTTATTTACTGAGGAGAGAGAGAGTGGGTTTATTATATTTTATGGGAGATAGAGAGCATGGAAGAGAGAGAGTGTGGGCCAAGGATGATTGAATTGTTGTACGTCCTCTGTTTCAATTTAGTTGTGACACTTTCAAAATCACGGACTCCTAGGCAATTTTTGGAGAGGAGAGAGATAGAGAAAGAAGATAAAAGGGTCCCATGTGCTAGGAGAGAGAGAGAGATGGAGAAGTTATTACCCAAAATGAAAGTGTCACAATTAAATTGAAACTTCCTAAAATAGAAAGTATCACAACTAAATTGAAACGGAGGAAGTATATCTTTTGCCAAATGAGGAATAAAGCATAGTGAGTAGAACATTGAAAAACGGATGGAAAAGGAAAGTGAGTAAAACTTTAAGAAACGGAGGGAGTAAGTAACTAAATCTATGCCATTTTATTTGAACGTTGCTTGTAGACAACCTCTAGGCCCTTGTGCATGATTCAAAAAACAATTTTAGGAGAATTCTCTGCAACTACAGCATCACCGAGTTGAATGATAAAGATTTCTCCCGTGTTCTTGCATGCAACAACTCACATAGGAGACCTACAAATGCTCCAAGTATTTGAATGACATACTCACCCTATTCCGAGAGGCTGCTGACGCTTATGTTCTTGTGCTGTCCTCGACTCTTCCTATAAAGCATGCATGTACAAAGGGTGAAACGTTTGATGCAGGCTAATTGTTTCTAGGCCATCCTACCCCTGATACTAAATCCGTTCATCTATAGGATGGAACTTGTGTTGATAATTTACGGCTTGTTTGGTGGCCGGTAATAGACGGTGGTAGTGGTAATTAATTTTGGTGTGATTGTGTTAGAAAATCTCATGTTCATACCATGGATATTGACATGGTAATTAGAAACATGTGGTGCTAATCCGGTTACCACTAAATGCCACCTTCCAAATGTTAATGGATGGTACTCAAATTTTAGGAAGAAAATAGATATTCTGGAATAAAGTAGCAATACCGTGGATATTGTCATGATAATTGCTTTCAAATTTACGCTAAAATGCATAATTTTACCACTATTTATCACCATTGACCAAACAGGCCATTAGGGTTGTTTATTGGGGCTCTTATACTTCAATTCTGATACAAGTGTTTAGGTGAGACATTTTGGGTATGAAATCTCACACCCCCAATCTCATACCAGGTGTCTAGTCCTTCCCGCAAGGCTCTAGACCTTATAACACCATCCCTCTCCCTTGGAATGAGATCCCTTATCTCCCCCCATCTTTGTCCACCATTTTTCAATCCCAACTCTCTCACTTTGCATGTATAACAAATTAGCACTACCAGAATCTCATACTCAAGCTTATAGCACTAGAACTGGGTACCTTGTTGAAGGATTTTTCTACATAATAGATCATTTACCTTCACTCCCTCCTCCTTATCAATTGTGGGCTTGTGACAGGCATGTCAATGGGTCTTCCTTTGTCTTTTTCGATGTTCTTTTCTCCGATTGGTGCAAGCAGGTCGTGATATGAGGTATCATAGTCCATCCTGACCTCATGTGTGATCGCTTAATGGATGGAAAGCCTACCTGCCTTTGCTTCTTTGTGTCCTCTACGTTATTAGGACTGGAGTACTCATGTCTTTCATGGGTACATGTCCAAGTGTTTGACTCGGCTATTTTGTGAAAAACCTATCTCATAATATGGGCCCAAAATGAAGTTTCTATGTGTCCTACTCTTGTCCGAGTGTTGAGAATCCGACACGGGTACCTGACGTGAAATGAAGAGTCCGAGTAACATGGTGTGTCTAATTATCACTCTCTTTCCCGAGGTATTTTCCTGAATGAATTGAGGGTGCAATCAATCTTTTGAGGTTCATTTAATCTGTTGTTTTTAAATGGAAAAAAATAAGTAAAGCTTTGGGATTTGATTGACAGAACCACACGACAGAATAAGTAAATTCCAGCAAAAAGCACCAATTGGTGACTGAGCTTCTGTCATACTTTTTATAAAAGTCAATCATACCACTTTACCCAAATAATGATTTTTGAATCCATGCCTACGAGTTTCTGATTCAGGATATTATTCCATTCCAATGTTTTTAAAACCAAAACCCCCACTTATTGTGTAATTAAGGATGGTTGGAAGGTTATGAAGAAAGTGTAGTTTGTTTCAATGTGTTTATATTTCAAGTATCTTGAGCATTCTGGAACATGTTAGTTTGCCTTTCACGAAGTAGCTTATTACTTGTTGAAGGTTTTTGTAGCCTATAGTTTTGGTTGATATGTTACTCTGCATGAACATTGATTACTGATAATGGTAGCATCATATGAACATTAAGATTTCTACCCATGCTTCCCTCAGTGCAACTCTTATTTTTTCTTCATGTGTTTTGTTCTTCTCTTCTCTATTGTTCCCCAAGTCTGATTTTGTTCTTTTCATTTCCATTCAATGTAATTCATGAGAACTTGACAATCATGTAGCGTTAAAACAAATATTGGAGCGGGAAAATGACAACATACAAAAGTTCTGAAACATGGAAACAGATAAGATAATAAAGAACATGTAAATTGTTTTTCTCAAATTTATCTGCATACTATTGAACCCTAACAATTACTTTACTCCGTATTTCCTCTATGTTGCAATTCTCTGACTTCTGTTCGATTCATATGCTAACCTTAAGCGACTTGTTCTTTAATTAATATATAAAAACAAATTTGAGTATGTTAAATATTGTTGGATTTATCTGTTGGTTAAAATCATTGATCTTTGTAGCTGATTAGCTGATCTATTTGACACCCATGGCAGATCTTTGATAAATTATGGCAAAGTTTTGGAGCTGATGTGTTTCAAACACTATTTAATTCTGCTGAGGGGCTTGCATGTTCTTCTCCAGAGTTGTCAAGATATTGGCTTGAAAGATACATCATTGATTTATTGCTGGCTGCAGCTGCTTCAAATATCCTTCATATTGAGTTTACATTTTTGCTCATGGATTATAATTGTACCTCGGTCTTGTTGGCTTCCTTGACTTTGATTTACTTGTTCATTCTTTTATATTATTAGCGCAGGCCATTACCTTGTCCACCTGTATAGTGGCTCATAATAATGCTTTACTTGCTCTGCTGGTCTCAAATAATTTTGCAGAGATAAAAAGCAATGTGTTCAAGAGATTTAGTAAAGATAATGTTCATAACATTGTATATTCTGGTAAGCTTTGCGGACACACCCATGGTATTTTCAGTGAAATTGTGTTTCTAGAAAAGCATAAACAAATAACTTTCCTAAAATATGATCCAAAAGAGGTTGTAATGTAGTAGTAAAAGTAATATTGTCTAATAACAAGAAATTTACCGATGTGAATTTGAAGTCTTAAATCAAATACTTGAGAGAAGTGGGAAAAAAGAGTTATAGGAATCGAATTGTGCTCGCAAGATGATTTTTCGGTTCCTTTTTAAATTTTGTATATAGTAAATTATGATATGAATTATTTATCAATATAACCCTCGACTTCAAGAGAATACATATATATAAATGTATAATTACAATGAATATGATACAAGAGGGCGTCTTGGGTGTAACATGTTACACCATAACTTATCATGTAACAAAGTATTACACATGCGTAATGACACATACTCCAACAAAAATGACATGAACTAACACAAATAATAGCATTAATCTAATTTCAATTTGCCATTTATTTCATGTCATTTGAGTTTGTTTACAAAAAAAGATTGGCTTATGGGCTCTTATACCATAAATTATGGTGTAAGAGTTACACCCAAGAATTTATGATGTAATCTTGTTTTTAAAATTTAGGTTAATGTGTAAGAATATAACCTATGGAATTAAATGTTGTAGTAGTGTTAATTGTGGAGGTTATAAAAATTTAAAGAGCTTATTTTAAATATAAGAGTACTAAAAGGTAAGACATGCTATTATTAGCATTAGATTAATGAGTATAAATATATACATTTATATTTAATTGTTTTTAAAAATAGAAATATTATTTTATCTTCAAATAATTTTCTCCCACAAAGACCAACATAACATTGTAGAGTAGTTGGTTAGTGCATTTGTATCTCAAATGAGAGGTTATGGGTTAAGTCTTAAAACATATATATATATATATATATATATATATATATATATATATATATATATATATATATATATATATATATATATAGGCAAGATCACATGAGAATGCTCCTTACATGAGAAGTGAGAATGAAACTCAACCACACGATTGGTTTAGAGTTACAGCACCTATTCATTAGAGTTATATCCGTCTAAAAAATTTTGAATTCAAAAAAAAAATGTTTTTTTTTTATTTATTTTTTCAAATATTTTGTTTTTGGAGTTACATCACTTTTTCATAAGAGTTATAGCGTGTAAAATTCATTCTCATTTCTCATATAAGTATGCATTCTCATATGAACTCACTTAATAATATATATATATATATATATATATATATATATATATATATTAAATATATATATATATATATATATATATATATATATATTATCATTGGATGTCCTTTTGATTATGGTCAATGTGATATCTGGTGGTTTTTGTAGATTCTAACTGCATCTACTTTGCTCTTTTTACACTTTCAGATTCAATTGAGAGATTCCATATTACAGCATATGTCATATTTGTTTTGGCACAAAATATTCAGGAAGCTGAGGGCCCTTGGTTTGGAAATTTTCTTTCCGTAAGTATGCAGAATTTCTTTCTATCAGATTCATATACATATATAAGTTTTATTTTTGTCGTGGCCTTTTTCAACTCGCTGAATGTGCTACCCTTGACAGAATGCTCTCTTGGTTTATTTCTCTGAAATGGCAATTGATGTCATCAAGCATTCATTCATTGCGAAATTCAATGACATAAAGCCCATTGTGTACTCCGAGTTTCTTGAAGATCTTTGCAGACAGGTAACATTACATAGTTTAATGAAGTTCTTAAACCTTGATCATGTAGAACAGTAGCAATGCAGCAGTAATGGTGCATTGCATGTATACATCAAGCAGATTGTGCATCAATCTCCCTTGCGGCCTTGCCTAACCTGGCGCTGTTGGCTTCTATGCCACTTTTATTTTATGTGGTTTTGTTGGGGTTTGAATATGAAGCCCTTCAATTTGACTGCCCATCAAGTTTTAATTTACAAATTGTGGATTATAACCATGAACATCATGTAGAAAGATGTGCCTGGATCAGGATGCATTGGGTCATCTCCTTCATGGCTCTGGACTAATTGATTTGGCTGAAGGAAAATCTGGGCCCCTTGAGGAGCTTGAGGTGAAAACATGCCTATGGCTTGCCATTTATTGGTTATTAGGGCATTAGGGGAAGCTTGGAAATGTTTGGCTTTCAAATTAAGTTCCGAATTAGTGGATTGGCAAAGGGATTGGCAATGCCATACACAAAAAAGGAAGAGACTCACATGTCGGGAGAGGCAAATAGAGCTTTTGCACATTTTCTTGAATCCATGAACATTATCTATATAGGCACCTAGATCCACGGATCTAGTTCCATACATCTCGATTGGAAAATAATCAATAAAAAGGTAGAATCTAATATATTGTGTTAGCATTTAACCCTTCTTATTGACAAAGAAATTATGCTTCTGTTGTACCTTTCATATGATATGGTATAAAAAGCACATGGCTTTATAACTTATAATTGTCATATATCTATCTTAGAAGCTTACGCATTAGCCCTTCTTATTGACAAATAAATTATGCTTCTATTGTACCTTTCATATGATATGGTATAAAAAACACATGGCTTTATAACTTATATTTGTCATACATCTATCTTAGAAACTTATGCATTAGGAGTTCCCCTATCTAGATAAGGGTCTCCTAATGTTTTCTTTTTCTTTTCCCTTTTTCTTTCAGAAAATGAAAATGTATCTAGGAAACTTCCGTAGCTAAATGTGTAATTTTTAATTATGAATATGTTCTCGTATTACCTAGGAGCACCATCTCTTGCCTGAGGCATGTATACCAGAATGCCTATTGTCTATGCGTGCCTCATGCCTTTTAAACCCTAACCATTAGAAAAAGTAACAGCTGACTTTGATAGCTCCCTTAGCTGTATTTTACCCTTTTGCTCTTTTGAGTGTTTTGCTTAGTGATTATTAGCCATTTTATTGTCTGGCTTTTGACTTTTAGTCTGTTACTGCGGTCAAATAATCAAAAAAGTGTCCTTGATAAAGGCCTTTCCCGTTAGCTGAATATATTGAAACACATAAGGATATATGAGCAACTTCTCTTTAGCTAATGTTTTTGTCATAATTAAATGATTGTTTGCCCAAAAGATAGGTTCTCTGTGTGGTGCGTAGAGAGCCCCCAAGGCAGTGATGCACAAAGATTTGAACCCCCTTTGGTTACCAACCCCCAGGATTTCACCTATTTAGCTTTTGTTGACTTCCACTAAAAGCTAGCTATTTTGTATGCCAACAAATAATAACTAATTCTAGCAACATCTTTATAAACAATTAACTAACATTCTTGGCTCAAAACTACAATATAAACTGACCAGCTTTTCAAACTTTTAATTACCAGCCAAGGCCAATTGGATAGTAGGGAATGGAGAGAAAGGGAAGGGGAAGGGAGGGGAACAAGTTCTGCTGTTTGGATATGGGATTGGGGGAAGGGGACGGAAGGATCCATTTTCCCTCCCTTTATAATAAACATCATCCCTCCCCAAATTGGAGAGATTTGGAGGGAAAATGGAGCTCCATCTCCCCCCTCCCTTTCTTTGCCTTCCCCTTTCTTTCCCTTCTATATAGCTATCTGCACAAAGTGTAAAGGTAAACTTTTTGTGTGCTAAGTGCTAACAACCAACAATTAATTCTACTAATCTTCATAAACACTTAGTAAAATTATAAGGCCAGACAAGGCCATAATCTTGAAACTCATTTGACATATTGATTCAACCAAAACTTTGATGATGGTGATTCATTGAACATTGCATCAGCAACGCCGAGAGATGGCCCCATGTGCTTTCATCAGCTATGCAAAAACGGTCAAATTGCAGCTGCTGCTCCTGATTACGCATGACTTCAACTTCCTAATTGAACTAAGGCTGTAGAAGGCTATTGTTGCTGTACTTAAACTTTCTATCCACTAAATGAACTTCATTCATGTTTGTCATATGGAGTTCTTTGGGCTCTGTTCTTGCATAAGTCAAGTTCAACATATGGTCAACTAGGGAAATACAAGTTTGGATTGTTTGGTGCATGTGCATGCTTTCATCTATACTGTTTAAGCTATGAACCTATTTTTTTTTTTCTTTCTTTTTTTTTCAAATCTTTTTTGGTGCTGATACTTGCTCTTGCTTTTCTTACTTTAGACTCTGAATGTTCAGACTGATGGTGCAAAAAAGACTCTAACTTTCGTCCCCTTGGCTCCAGCTTGTGTGGTAAGTCCAAATTCTTATCTGTCATACCTTGTCCCCGACTTGTGTGAAATACTTTCTGTATAGTTGTACCTTGTACGCATTGTGTTATTACTTCAAGCTAGAGGCTGACTGCTATACTGTGTACAAGGGCTTCCATAATCCATATGCTGTCTATCTATCTATCTGTTGCATGGGTTTCTGGCTGAACTTCTCACTTGCAAACGCCAGGTCATAAGGGTTCTCACCCCTGTATATGCTGCTCGTCTTCCCTGCAGTCCTCTGCCTTGGAGATTTTTCTGGATAATTTGTTTGACAATGTTAACCTATGTCATGCTCGTGAGCCTGAAGGTGATGATAGGGATGGGGCTCCAAAAGCATGCAGCTTGGTACATTAAAAGGTGTCAAAAGAGGAAACTTCACTCTGACTAACTGTACATTGTTAAAAGAACTGATTGGTTGTTGATGGAAAGTTAGTAGTCAGCACAGCAAGTGTCCAATGTTTCAGATAAGATCGACACAGAATGTGGGGCATATTATTGCAGAATGAGTTATATTCTGTTTTAAATTACTTGTGAACCTTGATGAAGGATGGCCCAAGACAACGTCCGCTCCTTTATAACTGCAGAGTTCGAGAACTGCTCTTGCCTCAAACAGCAATGTGTATATATAGTGGAACGAGACACAAGTTGGTCATTCATAACAATGCATTTATGGTGTGAAGGACATGGATTTAGGGGTGTGCAAATTCGAATCGGGACCAAAAATCGGATTAGAACCCGAGCGGATTGGAAATTCCAGTCCGGTCCTCGGGTCATGAAAATCACAGATTCCGGCTCGATCCCGTTCGGTTCGGTCCAAACCTGGAAATTCCATTTCAGACTGACAATCCAGTTTTTTTGAAAAAAATTAATGTTTTGACCAATATATATGTAAGAAACTTATTTATGTATACTTTTTTTGTTAAAAACATTTAATTTCAATATGTTTCATACAATATTGAATTTTACAATGTGTTTATATTATGTAATATGTATATGTATACAATTCAATCTAAATAAAAAAAGTTAGAAAAATTAGTTTTTTGTTGAGAAACAGTGGAATGGTAAATTCCATTGTTCACATGTGAAGTCCACATTTCCTACATGCATTTAATGCATGTTAGGTAAATTTTCTTCCGCCGCGCATTGTCGTTGAATTTTATAATTGTGCACAGTAGAAAAATTTTGCTTATAAATACCATCGAGGTAAGAAATCAGTTTGATATCAATACGAATACAATACACATTCTGATATATAGCTTCTCCCTCTACATATTTCTCACAACACGTTATCAACACGAGTGTTTTAAAGAAAAAATTTAAAAGGTATATTTAAAATCTTTACACCCATTTTGTTTTAAGTTTAAATTTTTTTCTCCAAGCCCATCTCTTTACTATCCGAACAAGGATCAACAAAGTAACGGGATTAACATTGTTTTACACAATATCTTTGTCTCGGGTGTTTATTTTTGGATAGAGTGAAACGATGTGTCATTCACTACCAATCCAGTAAGGAGAACTGTAATACAGCCCCGACCCAGTAACCTTAACAATGGTACAAATACCCATACTAGAGAAAACCCACAAACCCCTGTTCCCAACACTAATAATAACCCTCCTATACAACCAATTGAAAATCAACCTCCGCCAAGTAATAAACGAGACAGAGATGAACAGGAAGAATCTAGTAGTAAACGTCAACATACTACTAATGTAGAAAACAAATAATTTGATAATAACGCCACCTTCATAGAGGGCAAGGACATTTTATTTATGTTATTTTATTTGTTCTAGAACCGCCTATATGGATAGGTTAATTTTTTTTTTAATTGCCACCTATATGGACGGCCTGGTGAAGTGATAAAAATATTATCTCTTATATGTGCAATAATGTTGTATGTTTGCAGCGAACAAGTATTCAGAACACTATTATTATCATCTCTAATCTTCTATTTTTTTGTATTTGTAGTTATATATATTATATTACCAATTTACCAGCATGCTTTAATATATATTTGTCAATCTTAAAATTTTATTGTGTTGTATATTTTTAGTTGTAGATGAACTGCATGTTAGGGATAACCTTCTATAAAAGCGGATTACCCATCCCCATTTTCACCACACATCCCTTATCTTCTTCCAATGTTTTTTCCTCTAAACCCACATTTTTTTTTCTTCTTCCTCAACCTCCCCGGCCACCATGTTTAACGCCGACAATAACCGTCCTCCACCCTCATCTTTTTCTTTTGAAGAGGATTTTAGGAAAATAAGACTCTACTTATTTCTTATAGCTATTTTCCTTTTCCTCCTTATGGCATTAATGATATATCTCCTAATACATAAGTAGGAGACAAAAAAAAAATTCCCCCAAGAAGAATGACGAAAATGCACATGAATGTCAGTTTTTTTATGTCTTTAAGTGCATTTTAGGAAGGTTTTTTTTTTTACTGTATTTTTTATTTCTTGTACTTTTTTTTTATCTATAATTTAATAATGATATAAATCAGGGGAAGATAATATATATATGATTTATCATCATTACTAATTTCAAATATTTACCTGTTTGTAGTCAAAAGAATGGGAGATCTAGTGAAAAGACAATTTAACATACTAGATCTATCTGGGCAAAAGTTTTTAGAATGGACGGTGGACGCCCAAATGAATTTAAAGGCCCAAGGACTGGAACATACAATTAAAGATGTGACAACCCAACAAGGGGATGCAACAACACCGCATCAGTTAAAATTGCGACTGTACAAGAAAAGGCAAAAGCCTTAGTCCTCAAGACATCATTTACATGAAAGTTTAAAAAGTGAATATCTACTTGTGGATGATCCAAAAGAACTATGGGATAGCCTAAATGAAAGATATGGGCATCACAAAAATGTCTCCTCAAAGGCACATTATGACTGGACCAATCTGAGGTTCCAGGATTTTAAAAGGTCAGTGATTACAATTCAACATTGTTTAGAATTGATCATTGTTAAGATATTGTGATCATCCCATCACAGAAGAGCAAATGATAAACAAAACGCTCTCCACTTTCCACGCCTCTAATATCATATTGGCAGAACAATACAGGTTCAGAGCTTTCAAAAAGTACTCTCAGCTAATCTTGTGCTACTTGTGGCTGAACAAAATAATGATCTTTTGCTGAAAAATCATAATCTTAGACCTACGGGGTCTTCAGCCACTCATGAGATAAATGCAATAGAAAGCTCTAATCCACCAGAAGCAAATGCTATACATAGTGGTGGACGCGGTAATTACAACGGTCGTGGGAGAGGACGTGGTAATTACCGTGGCCGAGGGCGTGGACGTGGAAGAGGCCGATTTTCCCCAAGAAATAATAATTTTAAACATTCTGATAAAAATTGGGGACAATCATCTGGAAATCAGAGGCAGACGTCCTATAAAGGAAATGATACTTGCCATAGATGTGGCATGACTGGGCACTGGGGCCGCACATGTCGTACTGCCAAACATTTGGTAGATCTATATCAAGCTTCAATAAAAAACAAAGGAAAGAATCAAACTTTGTTAATGAAGCTACTACATCCATGTCCAGCATTGATGTTTCAGATTTTTTTATGGATGATGCTGAAGAGAAAATAAGTTTGTTTAGATCACAATCGATTAATGTGCTTAGTTTATTTAACTGCTTCAATATCCACTTTCATGTTTGTTCCTTATTATTAATAAAAATACGTATTTTTCTTATACTAATCATCGTATTTATTATTTATGAAGATATGAATTCATCAGAAGTTGGAACAAAGAACAATGTCTCCTGGACAGTGGGACAACACACACCATATTGAAAAATAAAGAGTATTTTTCAAAACTTACAATATTCCAAGCAAATGTTAGTACAATTTCTGGGACAGCCAAGCTAATTGAAGGCTCTGGAAAAGCTTGCATTATATTTCCAAATGGGACAAAATTGATAATTAATGACGCATTATATTCGAGTAAATCTCGAAGGAACCTCATAAGTTTCAAAGATGTACGTCAGAATGGTTACCATTTGGAAACAATGAGTGAACAAAGAGGAATTCATATCTAACGGCAGAGAAAACGGCAAGAAATACATCTATGAAAAATTGCCAGCAATTTCCTCGGGACTATATCGCATAGATATACGTCCGATTGAAATTAATATGATATCTAACCAGAAGTTAGATAATAGAAATCATTTACTCTATGGCATGACCGATTAGGCCATCCCGGCACAGGAATGATGCATAGAATCATTGAAAACTCAAATGGACACTCTATAAAGAATGTCAAAATTCCTCGGTCAAATGAATTAACATGCTCTGCATGCTCACTTGGCAAATTGATAATCAGACCATCTATAAATAAGATTGCCACTGAATCTCCAATGTTTTTAGAAAGAATTCAAGGAGATATTTGTGGGCCTATTCACCTGCTGGACCATTTCGTTATTTCATGGTATTAATTGATGCCTCTACTCGATGGTCACATGTGAGCCTTCTGTCAAGCAGAAATGTTGCATTTGCAAAACTTTTGGCTCAAATAATTCGATTAAGAACTCAATTCCCAGATCATACAATAAAGAAAATAAGATTAGACAATGCTGGGGAATTTACATCCCAAACATTTAATGACTATTGCATGTCTATTGGGATTATTGTTGAGCACCCTGTACCTCATGTACATACACAAAATGGTCTTGCTGAATCATTAATCAAAAGACTACAATTAATTGCAAGACCATTAATAATGAGGTCAAAATTGCCATCTACTACTTGGGGTCATGCTATATTACATGCGGCAACATTGATAAGATTAAGGCCGACAGCCTATCACAAATTCTCACCATTACAATTAGTATCTGGTCGAGAACCGAATATCTCACATTTGAGAATTTTAGGTGCGCTGTACATGTACCTATTGCTCGCCCCCAACGTACTAAAATGGGTCCACAAAGAAGGATGGGAATATATGTTGGATTTGAATCTCCATCAATTATCAAATATTTAGAGCCAACAACTGGTGATCTATTTACGGCTCGATTTGCCGACTGTCATTTTAATGAGTCGGTATTCCCATCCTTAGGGGGAGAGAAAGTGGACCCACAAAATATAAAATCGGAAATTACATGGAACGCATCGCAAATGTCGTTTCTGGACCCGAGAACAAATTCATGTGAACAAGAAGTCAAGAAAATTGTTCATCTGCAAAGTATTGCAAACCAATTGCCAGATGCATTCACAGATTCTAAGAAAGTGACAAAGTCACATGTACCTGCTGCGAATGCTCCGGAACGGATTGAAATTCCTAATGACAATAAGGCAATTGAAAATGAGTCAATAGCACGTCGAAAACGTGGCAGACCACCCGGTTCTAAAGATTTAAAACCGAGAAAAATGAAAAGGCAAGGGGAGACAACGAACGAAATTAATATAAATCTCCAACAGAGCATGATGAAAACAAAAATGAAGAAAAACGTGTTCCAGAAGAAAAGGAACATGAAAGCATAGACAACAATGAAACTTCAATTAATTATGTTTCTACAAAGAGACAATGGAATCGAAAAGATGTTGTCTTGAATGAAATTTTTGCTTACTCGATAGCGGTTGAAATGACATACGATGAAAATGATGTAGAGCCAAATACAGTTGATGAATGTCGCCGTAGAAAAGATTGGCCAAAATGGAAAGAGGCAATTCAAGCAGAATTGAGATCACTTGAAAAACGTGAAGTATTCGGTCAAATAACCCAAATACCAAAAGGTGTAAAACCAGTTGGGTACAAATGGGTATTCGTGAGAAAACGAAATGAGAAAAATGAGGTTACTAGATATAAGGCAAGATTAGTAGCCCAAGGCTTCCGCAAATGCCAGGGATTGATTATGATGAGACATATTCTCCAGTAGTCGATGCAACTACACTAAGATTTCTGGTAAGTTTATCAGTTTCGAAAGGATTGCAAATGAGATTGATGGATGTAGTGACCGCATATTTGTATGGCTCACTTGACACAGATATTTATATGAAAGTTCCTGAAGGACTAAAACTACCAGAAAATTGCATGCCCAAAGAGATGTTCTCAATAAAATTAGAAAATCACTCTATGGGTTAAAACAATCTGGAAGAATGTGGTATAATCGTCTTAGTGAATACCTATTGAAAGAAGGATTCAAAAATAATCAAATCAGTCCCTGTGTTTTCATTAAGCGATCTAAATCAGGATTCGCGATCATTGCTGTATATGTCGATGATTTGAACATTATCGGAACTCCTAGAGAACTTGAAGAACTGCAAAATACTTGATGAAAGAATTTGAGATGAAAGATCTCGGGAAGACAAAATTTTGCCTTGGCCTGCAAATGGAACATCTAAGAAATGGGATTTTTGTCCATCAATCAAACTATACAGAAAAAATCCTGAAACGTTTTTTCATGGACAAAGCCCACCCAATAAGTTCTCCAATGGTAGTGCGTTCCCTGAATGAGAAAGATGATCCATTCAGACCACGAGAAGAAACGAGAGATTCTTGGTCCTGAAGTACCATATCTAAGTGCAATTGGTGCTTAATGTACTTGGCTAACAATACTCGACCTGACATAGCTTTTTCAGTAAACTTGTTAGCTAGATACAGCAATGCACCAACAAGAGACATTGGAATGGAGTCAGACACTTATTACGTTATCTTCGAGGAACACAAGATCTCGGATTATTCTATCAGTCAAGACCAATGCGTCACTCATTGGATATGCAGATGCTGGCTACCTATCAGACCACAAAAGGCTAAGTCTCAATCCGGATATTATTCACTTATGGAGGTACTGCAATATCTTGGAAATCACAAGCAGACTTTGACGGCCACATCATCAAATCATGCAGAATTAATTGCTCTTTATGAAGCTGGAAGGGAATGTGTATGGCTAAGGTCAATGATCAAGAATATCCAAGAAGAATGTGGGATGGAAACAATAACAACAAATCCAACTATCATCTACGAAGACAATACTGCATGCATCACCCAAGTAAGCGAAGGGTACATCAAAGGAGACAGAACTTAAACATTTATCATCAAACTCTTCTTCACCCATGACCTCCAAAAGGAAGGGACGTAAATATCCAACAAATCCAATCATGGAGATCTTGCAGATTTATTCACCAAATCCCTTCCGCGAAGTGTTCATCTTCTGATGTATGCAAATTCAGGGGAGTATTATATGCGCTGCACTCTTTTTCCCTCCAATCAGGTTTTTATCCCACCGGGTTTTTCCTGACAAGGTTTTTAATGAGGCAGTTGATTTTAAGCATATAAGGATACATAATAGTTGTACTCTTTTGAGTCTTTTCCTAGTTATGGATTTTTCCCACAGGTTTTTTCCTAACAAAGGTTCTTAATGAGACAATGTCTATTATGAATTATCAGTGGACATTCAAGGGGGAGTGTTGAGAAATAGTGGAATGGTAAGTTTCACTGTTCACATGTGAAGTCCACATTTCCTGCATGCATTTAATGCATGTCAGATAAATTTTCTTCCTCCGCGCGCTGTCGTTGAATTTTACAATTGTGCACAGTAGAAAAATTTTGCCTATAAATACCATCGATGTAAGAAATCAATTTGATATCAATACGAATACAATACACTCTCTGACACATAGCTTCTCTCTCTACATATTTCTCACAACATTTTTGATGTTGTTGACACGAATTAGTCTAGACTGATCCAAAATTGGACTGGACTTGAAAATTTTTATCCGTCTGATTTTGGATTGATGCACACTCCTACTGGATTTTCATGAGGCCAATTGGGTGAGTTCGGTGATAGGTAAAGGATAGTAACTCGTGCTACCACAGGTGACAACCACAAAGTATTCGAGGTCCAACAGGTAATTTAAATGGTAAGTTGTCACACCCTATATATTGTCTTGTGTGTATGGGTTTGAGAGAAAAGAAAGGCATCGAGCACGCTTTGGTTAAGAGAGAGATCAATGCTTTTGATATTGTCGATGTAATGATATGATCTCATTGCTTTTTTTTTTTTCGACATAATATGATCTCATTGCTTGGTTTGCTGCTTGCACAATCCATATATGCATGTATCTTGTACAAATTTTATTGCTTATTGAACAAACGGTCAACATTATTTTAAAAATTACCCAAAAATATTAACACTAAATTGAAAAAAAAGAAGAGAAAAAGCCGCTTCCAGAAAGCTTCAAAAGTCATCATATCATGAAAATTAATGTGACCCATGAGGGTTTCTTGGACAAAATGTTGAAAAATACTCATCTTCCGTCATCATGTTAGTTTGATAATTTGGTTTAGGATTGGATTGGAGATGTTCATGGATAGTACGGCCCGCTAAGTCTGCCTAGACCGACTCAAAGTTGTGGACGTAGATAACAAATTCTGAAAAAAATTTCTAAATGGAGGGACCAAGCCCGTCCCGCTAATATTAATGGGCGGATATGGACAAACTCAAACATGTCGCGGGCTAGCCCGCCCGATCCGTTTATCATAATATCTATTTTTTATGAAATTTAATTTTTTAATCTTACTAATTTAGTGCTGATTTATCTTTTGGAATATATAGTTTATTTGCACTAATATAGCTTTGGTAACACATAATTATCTTTATTCTTACCTTTACAACTTAATTTGTAGTCCTCTAACATTTTTTTACGAATTTTTTTAACTTTCTCTTTATCTTACATTGAGGTTATCAACCTTTTTTCTACGGTTTTTTCACCAAGTACCCCTGAGTTTTCAAAAAATTCACCTGGTACCCTCCAAGTTTTCAAAATTCATAGGGTACCCCTAAGTTTCAAACTAATACACAAGGTACCCTTAAATGCCCTTAATGACTAACGGCGTTAACCGCTGTTAGTCATTAACCCTAATTTTCTGTTTTCAACTCTAATTAACCTCTAAACCTAACCCTAACCCTAATCCTAACCCTAACACTAACCCTAAACCCTTATCCTAAACCTAACCACCCTTCCCCCACCCTCCCACCACCCCTACCCCCTGTCCCACCCCCCAGCCCCCCTCCCCCACCCTCCCAACCCCCACTCCCCCACCCTCCAACCCCCACTCCCCACCCTCGCAACCCCCACCCCCACCGCAGCCCCCCACCCTCCCTCCCCCACTCCACGTAATTTTTGCAGCCCCTGAAATCTCACCCTCCCCCATACCCGCACCCCCACAGTACACCCCCACCCCCGCGCCACCACAACACCACCTCCTTCCATTTTCGCACCCTCCCCCACCCCGTTGCACCACCCTCCTCCAATTTTCGCAAAACAAAAAGTCCCCCCACAGCGAAAAAACAAAGGAAGAAGAAGGGTTTGCAGGCGGAGCGGGGGTGCAGGCGGTAGGGTGCGAAAATGGAAGGGGGTGGTGCTGTGGTTGGCGCGGGGGTGAGGGGAAAGTCGGGGGGCGCACGATGGGGAGGGAGGGGTGGGGGGGCTGCTGAATTGAACTGAGAGGGGGAGGAGGGCGGCGCGAGGGTGGGGGAGGGGCTGCGGGGGTGGGGGGGGCAGGGGTGGGGGGATGGGTGGTGGGGTGGTGGGTTGGGGTTAGGGTTAGGGTTTAGTGTTAGGGTTAGGGGTAGGAATTAGGATTAGAGTTACGATTAGGGGATTAATAAGGGTTAAAGCAGAAAATTAGGGTTAATGACTAACGGCGGTTAACGCCGTTAGTCATTAAGGGCATTTAAAGGTACCCCGTGTATTAGTTTCAAACTTAGGGGTACCTGGTGAATTTTGAAAACATGGAGGGTACCAGATGAATTTTTTGAAAACTCGGGGGTACTTGGTGAAAGAACCGTTTTTTCTATTTTAACCAAAATTTTGTTATAATCTATATATATAAAAGGAAATTAGCTAGACTTATTTGAACAAAAAATATAGGTACTAATAGGCCCGTTAGGCCCACGGGCAATCCCGCCTGTTTATTAGGGCAAGTCATGTACACGTAGTTAAGCCCGATAAAAAGACTTGGACTAGGCATATTAGGCCCGTTTGGACAAAATTTTAAGGTAAGACCCGACCCACAACCCTCACAAGCTCGCAAGTAATTACCTCTAGATTGGACCATCACAACAATTTATTATAGTGATTAGACCTCTATATTTACTAAAAGTAGTGATTGGAAAATTAGTGTAAACCAGTAAACCAAAGATTATTCACTCTAATAAATAAAAACCTAGAGTAAATAATGTTAATTGCTTCATATAAACCTATGTATCAAATCTCAATGTGAATTAAAGTTTTGGAATTTACCATATGGTCTGGTTGTGATCAATCACGCCTGCTATGCGTCTCATGGGATCTACGCTCCATGCACTGAAAAATGATTTGGGTCACGCCTCATTGGATCTAAGTGGTAGTCGACCTCTCACGTTTGTGTAGATATTTGGCTCAACAGGTCTAAATTTGCCTAGATGAATAAAATCATGCATCACACAAGAGACAACCCTATTAAGAGTAGGATTAGCAGTAGCAATCTCTTGAACAAGAGACCTAAAGTACTCCATATCTTGCGTCGCCTCATCCACAAACTCTGCTATGTAACAAGCCCTCCAAAATGTGTGAACTAGCTCGAGATACAATCCATGATTGGTAATGACTGCGACAGAGACAAAACACGCATAAAGGATCCCATGAGTTTGCTGAACTACGCAATTATATTGCTCGACGATGACGTTCCCTAAAATACATGCATGCCCGTTTCAACTCATGAATCAAAGCCAAACACTAATGCGAGTGTAGGAACATATATATGCATATATAGCAAAATTTCATGAAATAATTTCCTAACATATCATGAACATAATCAAACACATGAATCAATCTATAGAAATTAGATATACAACCTTTGTAGTGTGATTTTCGTGTTGTATGCAAGTTTCGAAGATCTGAGAGCCCCAAATGTTAATCCTCTAATCAGTCTATGAGCAGCAATTGAATACCAACGTATCCTAGAGCATAATCCCTTACTTTTTGGTAGTATAGGCGCCGATTAGAAGGAATAGATTAGGGTTTCACTAGCTCTCTCTCTTGTGAAAAGAAACTGCTTAATAAAGTGATGCCTAAACTCTAATATTATATCATATATATAATAGGTGAATCCTAGGCAAATAAGAAGAACTTCTCTTCTTATTCCCTTATGACTGGCCAACCCTAATCCTAAATGAATTTGGATGGTTTTGTCCAACTTGTGCTACAATGTGTGATCTCATAAGATTAATGTATTTTGGTTGTAGGCGCAATCAATATTATCATACTAATCATATTTATTCTCTAGCAAGAAAATACGATTACTAAATAATTAACTTTATCGTCTTCATAATTTAATTCCTATTTTTGTATTTAGTAATTGTCGGGATGTTAGTTTAAGGACATATTCTTTCAGAGAGCTATGTCCAAGAAGATGCTAGAACCTAACGGTGAAGAAATGTCTACCGTGATGGTGCCAGGAGTCGATTTATGATAAACATCTAATTGCTAGATGTTTACTAACATCTAGCAGGGGTAAAATCATCAATTTACATGGGACAAGAAAGATAAAGTTGTCAATCAAATGAAAAGATGACCTCGGATTATTTTCACAAATAAGTGTTCATGCAATTACAGATAGTGTTCCTATAATTTTTTTTTTTGGCAATTCAATATTGTTATTGATAACCAAAAAAAAGAGTTTACAAGAAATTAACCAAGTCTAGGCTACACCAGCCAAGAGGCTACAACAAGAGATACACGCCTAACAAGCTAATACATTAGCAACATTCTCTCTTCCTTAGAACAATTACAAGCAGTTTTTAAACAAAATTTCTCTTACTAGGACAGAAGGAGGAACAAGATTGTTATTGAAAATCTTGTTATTCCTTTGAAGCCAAATACCATAAATTGTCTCTGTTAGCAACTTTGTATAAACTTTGGCCTGTCTGCTGCTACTATGAGCTCTCCTTGTAGCTTTTTGAACCTCTTCATGGAATGGAATACTCTGAAACTGCCACATGAGTTTTTCATGAATCTCCTTCTAGATTGTCATAGAGTAACCACTTTGAAAGAACATATGCTGAACTAATTCATCTGCAGCATTACACATTTTACAAGTAACTGAAAAAGGAATCCCCCATTTACTCAACCTATTTGCAGTAGCCACCCTATTTTACAGCACCATCCAAAGTAGGAACTTGCTCTTAGGGCTAGCAGTGTTGTTACACACCAATCTTCTCCATTGCACTTTCTCAAAAGTACCTAACAACAACTTATACGCCTTTTTAATGCAATATTTCCCATTATGCATAACTGCATTCCAGCCTCCCACAGTTTGAAGGAGATCTCTTGACTCAATTATCTTTTTTAGCTGCCACGACATGTTGTTCTTAGTAGCTATAACATACACATCCATCCTTCTCATATAATAGGAATTAATCCATTTCACCCGAAGTTTATCTGCTTTAAAAGAAATAGCCCATAATAACTTTAAGATTGCAGCTTTATTCCATATCTCCATGTTAACTAAGTTCCAACCCCTACTGCCCTAGGTTTGTAGAATTGACTCCAAGCAATAGGAGCTTTCTTAGAATCTAAAGTTTTACCTGTCCATAAGAACTTCCTGCACACTGCTTCTACAGCTCTGATAATCTTCTTAGAAAGGGGAAAAATCTGAGCCCAATAGTGTTGCATTGTGCTCAATACACTCCTCACTAACTGCAACCTACCAGCATAAGATAAAGTTTTAGCAACCCACCCTTGAGCTCTCTCTGTAATCTTATCAATCAAGATTTTGCACTGAGAGTAATTCAACTTTTTTGATGAAAGTGGCACCCCCAGATATCTAAAAGGCAGCTCTCCAATAGGAAGTTGCACAGTTTCAGCTAGGATAACAGCCTCATGAGTACTAACCCGAGCAAGATAAATATATTACTTTTTTCTAAGCTAGCCTCCAAACCTGAGGCTTGAGAGAATTTGTTAAATACAGCCATAATCTTGGTGACTGAGCTAACATCAGCTCTTGAGAAAAGCAATAAATCATCAGCAAACATTAGATGTGTAAGAGAGAGTCTTTCACATTTAGGATGAAAATTAAAATCAGGGTTGTCTTTCAGTTCACCAAGGCATTTGCTGAGATACTCCATACAAATTGCAAAAAGGAAAGGAGAGAGTAGGTCCCCCTGCCTAAGCCCCTTCTTGGCTTGAAAAGGAGGAGAAGGGATACCATTAAGAAGTATAGAGTAAAAGACTCCTTTCACACAGCCCATAATCCATCTCACAAAATCACTAGGGAAGCTGAGCTCCATCAACACCTGCTCTAGAAAATGCCACTCCACTGAGTCATAAGCTTTTTTTATGTCCACTTTGATAACACATCTAGGTGAAACATGCCTTCTAGTATAGCCTTTAATCAACTCAATAGCTAACATGATATTATCATTTATAGCCCTTCATGGAATAAAGCCAGCTTGGGAGGTATTCACTACCTCACTTATAACTGAGTGCAACCTGATTGTAAGAATTTTAGCTATGATCTTATAAAGCACTGAGCAGCAAGCAATAGGTCTGAAGTCTTTTGCTTGCATAACATCAACTATCTTAGGCACCAGGGTAATAGCTGTGATGTTAATGGGGTGATGAATAAAGGAAGAGTGAAAGAATTCTTCAATACCCAAATAAACATCATTCTTAATAATCTCCCAACTCTTCTTAAAAAATAAATAAAGCATTAAATCTATCAAGTCCAGGTGCTTTATTATCATCAATGGTGAAGAGAGCTTGATCAATTTCAGCATGAGTCACTGACTGACTAAGCATAGTTCTAGCATCATAGCTCAACTGCCTACCAGTTCTAATTGTGTACAGATCAATACTAGGCAGGGACTCAGCTCTAGTGCCCATGAGCTTGGTATAGAAACCAACAATTTCAGCCTGAATCATATCCCTTGTATTCACCAATTCTCCAGTTGCAGTCTGTAACATAGTGATGTTATTCCTAGCTTTTCTTACTTTAATAGCATTAAAGAAGAATCTTGTATTAGCATCAGCCATAGTAAGCCATCTAATTCTAGCTTTTTGTCTCAATATACTATCTTCAATAGCTGACCAATGTCTCAGCTTATTCACCAGATCCTCCTCCTCCTCCTGATGAAGCTCCACATCACCACTGCTAGCCATTCTTGTTTGCACATTTTCAAGCTGAGTTCTAAACTCCTCTACTTTTAGATGAGCCTGTGAGTAATGTGTGCTATGAAGTCTTTTCAAGGCCTCTTTTACAGCCTTTAATTTCTTCCAAACACTCTTAAGTTTACGAGTGTCTCCTGTAGACTCCCAAGCCTCTCTCACAGTGCCTATGAAATTGATATCTCAAAAAAATTGTTGAATCGAAAAGGTCTAACCCCCTCCTGCAAAGCATAGAATGAAACCAATAGGGGAGTGTGGTCTGAAATTCCCTCAGCAAGGTACTCCACCTTGAAATCAGGGAACTTATGCAATAAAATATCATTTATAAGAGCTCTATCAATCCTGCTGGAAATTCTAGCTTCCCCTGCACCTTTATTATTCCATGAGTAGTAAGCTCCTGAACAAGGGGCTTCTAGAACACCTACCTCCATAAGAAAATCTGAAAAATCCACTGTTTCAGCTTCACTTACAAGGGTCCCATTAATTCTATCAGAAGCCCGAGAAACTGCATTAAAATCACCTATTATAAGATAGGGAAAATCAACATTATCCACCATCTCCCTCAAATCCACCCATAACTGTCTTCTATCTGCAATTGTATGTAAGCCATACACTACAATAAGAGAGAAAACATGATTCTGCTCCAAACTTGCAACCTGCACCATTACACATTGTTCAGTCTTCCTAACTACATTAACTGATACCACACCTGGCTTCCAGCCAATCCAAATCCTACCTCTAGGAGAGAAACCATATTTATCCTCCCAGCTCCAAATATTACCAAGCTTCTTCTGGACATTTGAAGCTTTATGGTCCCTCACTCTAGTCTCAAAAAGAGCACAAAAATCCACACCATGCTGCTGCAGAAACACCCTAGTTTCTTTTATTTTAATAGGGTCATTTAGACCTCTGACATTCCAAGCTACCATCTTCATCATGACAAATAGGGATTAGGTCCCCTAGCACCTCCAGGCCTGCCTGACTCTTGAGAAAATGAACACACTATAGCTGACTGAAAAGAGACTTGTTTACCTTTGGATTTCCTAGTAACCACTTTCCAAGGCTCCTCTTCCTCTCCCCCCTGGATAGGTTCAGGTGTGTTTACTGGAGTTGTCTCTGTAATACTTAGCTCTACTTCCTTAATAGGTTCACCAGCAAGACTGGGATATACTACTAAGGGAGGAGCACCAATATTAGTAGTGACTTCAACACTATGAGCAGGAACTGTACTCTTAGGAACCCATTTTTGCACTTGTTTCACAGGCTTCTTAGCCAAACTGTGAGCACAGTTGTGATCAATAAGCTGACATTTGTTGCAATATGCAGGTAGCCAATCATAGAGAACTTTTTGGGAGAACACCCTACCACTAGGGTCCTCTATAGTCAGCTCTTTAGGAATCTCCTTAGTAACATCCATCTCTACTAGAATCCGAGCAGAAGACACTCTAAAGATCTTAGTGGTACATTCATCTGCATAAATAGGCACCCCCAATAAACTCCCTATCCTGCTTAGTGAATCATCACCCCAACAGTTGAGAGGTAAGTTAGGCAGCCTAACCCATATTGGAATCACCTTCAACACCTCTTTGTGAAAATCAAAACTCGAAGTCCATTGTTTAACAATCAAAGGTTTGCCATAAAACAAGTGTGGACCAGCATAAATGATAGAATCTCTATCCTCCTGACAACCAAACTTGGCAATGAAATACCATGCTTCATGTTTATACAATGTTGGCTCAAGACTCAAACTCCATTGAGATTTCAGATAAGCAGTCATAGCATTAATAGTGGGATTTTGGCCAACAACATACATGATTAAAGCATTAGCCCATTGTTCACTTAACATGTCAATCGCTTTTTTATCTAACTTAGTAGTGGGTTTACCATCAACAACAACAGAAGCAATAAAACTTAACCCCATACCTTTCTCTCCCATACGATTTTGCCCAGTGAAACCTTTCCATTTATGACTTGCATCTACCAAAAGCTGGGGAGGAGGTGATTTATTAACCGGAGCTTCAATCGGGTTCCTTAAATCCCCCATACTCACTGTAGTTACTGTTCCATTCACTTGTGACTTCTCACTTGAAGAAGCTTCACCAATAGGGCTGGAATTGTTACTAGGTGACGTCTCCGGTGCCGGAGAGCCATTCCCTGGCGTCGCAGTCTTCTTTTTCCGGCCCATAAAGCTTAGGGCGCACGATAGACAAAGCACCTTATCCTACGCCACCAGAGCTTTTTCTCTTCTATATTGTCCAGTACAATTAATAATTAGGAATAAGTAATTGGGCTTTCTAAACTATTAGTGTTCCTATAATTACAAATAGTGTTTATGCAAGTAACAAACAATGTTTAGAAATATAAATAGTGTTTACAAATAGCGTCAGTCTAACAAAAAATTATTAGTCTAACAAAAAGGTTGACCTCGAAAAATGTGATGTTAACAAATAGTGTTTATGCAACTAAAAATAGTGTTCATATATTGTAAGTAGTGTTTATACAACTAACAAAATGTGTTCATGAAAGATAAGTAGTGTTCATGAAACCAACTGGTGTTTTTACATATTAAAAGGTATATAAAAATCTGCAAACAATTTTTTTTTCTTTTTTATATTGTCTTTTATTATAGTTTTTTGTCAGAGACAACCTTTTAAATACAAGTTTTTGCGAAAGAAAACCTTTTAAATTTTTTTGGAGAACTTCAAACCTTAATGAATTTTTTTTGCTGAAAACAACCTTGACCACATTTCCGGTGTTGACTCACCGGATTCCGGTGTTGGCTCACCGGATTTCGGTGTTGGCTTCACTTAACGAATCACGTACCCTTAGATGATTTCATTAAACCCAAAATTTCTCCCATTTCCCTCCTTTTTCCCCCTTTAATCATCATATAACCTTTCTTATCTTTTCCTCAATCTTCATTTTTCCATAATGACATCTCATCTCAGTAATTGGAGTCATTTTCCCTGCAACAATATACAACACTCATAATCATTTACACAATGGTAAAACAACCCTAATTTGCGAAAAGGAAAATTCCATATAAAAGGATACTTGGAACTTACCTTCAATTGAACGCTCACAAACCAATCTTGTTGTGCAAGAATTATTTCCCCTTTATGACGAACACATAGACAGAAGATGAAGAATTGAGACTCTTGAAGCTTTGGGATAAATGAAGATTGAGGAAAATAGAAGAAAAGTGGGATGATGATTGAAGAGTGGGAAAAGGAGGGAAATGGGAGAAATTTGGGGTTTAATGAAATCATGTGAGGGCACATGATTCATTAAGTGAAGTCAACACCGGATATGTGGTTAAGGTTGTTTTCAACAAAAAAAATATTCATTAAGGTTTGAAGTTGCCCAAAATTTTTTAAAAAGTTATCTTTCGCAAAAACTTGTATTTAAAAGGTTGTCTCTGACAAAAAAATCTTTTTTTATTCCTTACAAACATATAGCAATTATATGTTCATCATAGCTCGCCAATAGTCCTCAAACACGTCTTTACATTGCAAAATTGTCTCTTTACCTTCTCTTGGACATCTTTTCTGGATGTTTGTATATGTGTAGACACATAATTGTGTCTCCCTATTTAAGGATCTGATGATGAAACATATTGTGGTCTTAATTGATCCAACTGAGGGGTAGAGCACTTCGAAAAGTCATTCAAAACCATTTCGAAAAGTGTTAAATTTCTATTTTAAAGCTCAATTAATTATTCATGATAATTAATTGTAGTTTAAGCTCAATACTTTGAAAAGCCCAATTAATTGTTTAATAATAATTAACTGTTTTATTTATAATAAATAAATATTTTCATAAGATATTTTTTATAGTTAAAACTAGATTTTATTCCGTAAAATCAAGTTTCCGAGATTAAAGGATAAAAGAAAATCTTCGAAAGCGCGTTTTCATAAAAAAAAAAACAGCCAAAACGTGTCAAAATCAACCCCTGTGCTGAGCGCACCAACGTATGCTGAGCGCACCTCAAAATTTAACTAAGCCTCAGCCGTTTTTTGTTTTCCTCCCTCAAATTTTTCTCTTTCCTCTATTCTTCTCCCTCGTCACTCTTCTCCTCTTTTTCCTTGAGTCTCATCGCCTTCGACTGTGTGTGGTGCACTATGTGTGTGGCGTATGCAAGGGTCGAGTGTGGTGTGAAGTCGCGCGAGTGTCAGGCTATGCATTGTGTGTGTGTAGTCGAGGCAAGCAGATTGTGCAAGCATTTGTGCAAGGTTGGACGGCGGGTGCTGTGTTCGAGCATCAAGTGAAGTATGCTAGCGTCGAGGAAGTCGTGTGAGTGGTTGACGAGTGTGTTGTGTGTGTGATTCCTTGAGTGCGCGCACGAGTCGAGCGCATCTAGGCGAGGCTTCAAGTAGTGTGCCAGTCGAGCGTTGTGTGTGGCTCGAGTGTGTTGTGAAAAAAGATGTGTACGAGGCTTGGCGGGGCTTCGTGTGTGTGTGGCTCGAAGGCTCGCATTTTGTGCGGGGCGATTGTGCGGGTTGATCAGTGTGCGGGTGTGCAAAGTGGGCGAGTGGAGTGTGGTGTTGAGCGAGGTCAAGGACTCGAGTGTGTGGTGTTGTGCATGTTGTGAGGCGCGACGAGTCGAGGCTTGTGTGGGCTGGTGCTGGTGCCAGAGTTTCTTGTGTTGACGGTGGTCGTTGCCGGTGAGTCGGTCCGGTAGATATAAAAAAAAAATCTTCTTTTCTACTTTAAATTACATTGTAAAATCTGATATTTATAATTCTTATGTAATTTGATTAAGTTGTAATTTGATTAAGGTTTGTAATTATGAGTAACTTATAAAGAAAGTAAAGGAAATTTGATTTATAATTAGTACTTGTAGTTCTTATCATATTTTATTATTCAAATCTGATTTTTATAAGACGTGCACATAATGGTTTTAGTGGTCTTGTAAATAAAGGATAGTGAAGGTTAAGGAAATCAGATTTGCATATTATTATTAGTTCTCAAAGATAATTTCAATAAAGTTTATGAAAAATGAAGTTTAAACAACAAGATTGGTTATGTTCATATTTCGAAACACTAAGTTTTACATAGTTAATTAAGCTGATTTTTATTTTAATAATATGAAGGACTTAGCACTGAAATATTTTATTATTCGATTAGGTCCCAATTTGATAAGCGGAGCGTTTAAATGTCAGCGAAGATTCTTCGTTACAAGGTATGTACACGTACTACTTCAGTTGAATACGTTAGTATCATGTTAGGTTATGAATTCTATTCATTGGAACCTAGAATCATGACAGGGAAAAATTGTATGATTAAGATTGATGAGATTGTTTGGTAGCATGAAATCGATTGGAAATCTGCAAGTATTTCCTGATTGTATGACGTGCGAATTAGATTGCATTATTATTGGAATGTGTGATTCTACCGTATCACAAGCATGAAACTGTATTGGATTGGAATCCTTTGACTTATTGTGTAGCAAGGATGTACAAGAATTAGAGAATTGAGCAGTGTATCTAAGAAAGAAAATTAAATGATTACATGTTTAATGTTTTGTGAATGGTTAATACTGACAAAGGATTTTGACAATGAACTTGTAGTTGGACTCCCTATAAGTAATGAACAACGGGGGAGTATGGGACTTGTTCTACACTCCTACGTAAGCCTATTATGACGACAATAGCGTCCTTATGAATTTTGATAACTCAAGTAGGCGGAAGTTTTGTACGATCTTGGGGGTATGCATACTAAGGTGATGGATGTAGGACGAAACGAAAGCGTATTTGCATTTTATCTAATATACTAAGTTGTCTATTAAGGGTTAAGTAGCCCGTATGATTCTAGTAAGATGACGGTCCCTGTTCACTGCTAGCTAACTTATAAAAGTAATAAATGTAATACTATCGTAGTATCATATATAGGAATGATTCTTATTGTTTCGATTATGCTTAGTATATTATCTCAATGATTTAGTACGTACTCAACATAGCTGATTGTTTGTTATTTGTGTTTGTTTGTTGACCTGTGATGAACCATTGATGCTTCAATAGGGAGCAGACTAGGTATGCTGGTGTTGCTGCATGAGAATCGGCATACGGGGGATATTCTCTAGTTTATAAACTATTTAAATGGTTTGGTTGAACTTATAGAACTATTATAATTTACTTAGTTTGTGGTTAGAATAAAAAGGGGTCAATGACGCTTCCGGAGTTGTAGTTAACCTTTTATTTTCGCTGCAATTTAGTTTTCATAATAATGTTTTAAGTTAATATTTTCATTTCAATAAGCATTGCATTTCGCCGCGGCGGTAACACTCCCAAAGTCGATGCGACGTAGTTTAGACATGTATAGATTTTGGGGGTGTTAGAAAGTTGGTATCAGATCCAGAAGTTCCTATTTTCAAAGATGTTCTAAAAGAATTTTAAAATGTGTAGTATGGGATAGGAGCATATATCTTACTTTTACGTGCATTAAATCATATGAATTACTTTATTTGTAATCTCTTTTCTTGCCTTGCATTTGTATGTGTTGTTTGATTTATTGAATTTGTAAAAGGTTCTTGAAATCTTCGAGGTATGAATAGATTAGGAGGATGTACAAGGATAGCTACATGTAGGGGTGTTAATGAGCCGAACTGAGACCGGACATACCTAGACTCCGCTCCGCTTCGCTCGAGAATGAATGAGGTAGAGCTAGGCTCGAGCTCGAAGCTCGTCAAGCCTCAAAAATTTAGGCTCGGCTTGAGCTCGAAATTAACAAAACCAAGCTCGGCTCAAAGCTCGGCTCGTGAAATCAAAATTTTAAAAATTGAAAAAAATTTAGCTTAACATTAACCAAGACTTTTTTATAGCCCAATGTTTTGTCAAACTTTTTATAAGTATGGATGTTAGGCTAATTTTTATTAAATATGGCAAGTCCAACAACCGCACCACCCTCGCACCCGAACCCGCATTAAATTTTCATTCCCATCCCCCCCCCCCCACCACCCATTGCTGGGGGAAATTTTAGACTCACCCTCGCCTCACCCCCGCACCCGCGTCATACCCACTTCATCCCCGCAAAAAATCCACCAAAAAATCTTTCATAATCCCATTATAGTTGTCTACTTCACAAAATCACAATATAATATAGTAAAAGAAAAGTTAAAATACATTAACAAAGACAAATGTTTTATTACATTTCAAAATTGTCTTCAAATACGTTAGTAATATATGTATATAAATAGAATTTTAATAATAAATATGCGGGGCGGGGGTGGGGCAGGCGGGGGTGGGGCGGGCGGAGATGGGGAGGGTATAACATAAAATCCACACCCGCTCCACCACCCATTGCGGGTACAATTATAATCTCCATCCCCGCCACATCCCCGGCAAACCTAGACCATCCTCGCCCCAATTGGGCGGGAATGGGGTGGGTCTCCTACTTGACCCTCCCCATTGCCATCCCTACAAGAGGTCCCTTATTACTCTTACTTCCTCTCCAATGTGGGACTTGGAACCCACTTAGGCTCTATAGAGCACCAAGAAGAGATGGGTGTGCTTTTGATATTTGTATCATGCGCCTTTTATATTTGGAGATGGGAAATTTTGCTTTTGCCTCACCAATGTGGGACTTATAAACCTTAACTTAATAAGCTTAACATTAAAAAAGACTTTAGAGATAGCCAAATATTTTGTCAAACTCTTTATAAGTATGGATGTTAGACTCATTTTCATTAAATATGACAAGCCCAACAACCATACATTCTACTCCTATTTATACATGCCCATATAATACAAGAGGTCCCTTGTTTCTCTTACTTTTTCCCCAATGTGGGACATTCAAAATCCCAACAAAGGAACCCACTTAGGCTCTACAACGAGCACCAAGAAGAGATTGGTGCATTCGTTTTCCACATCATGCACCTTTTATATTTGGAGATGTGAAGTTTTGCTTTTGCCTCACCGATGTGGGACTTACAAACCTTAACTAAATAATTCACAAACACTATGCGTTGTTCCTCATATTCCCAATATGGGTAGAAGAAAAGTGATTGAATTATATATAGTAAAAGAATTAATTTATGCTAATCCAAGTTTCCAGGCCTTGCATATTTAATGATTGTCCAACATTACAAAATAAGACAAATCAAACAAGAATTATAATGAACTTAAAGGGTAATAATATTATATAAACAAGGTTGGTGTTTACTTTTTCTATCGATGTGGGACAATACTTTTTTACATAAAGCCTATCTAAAATGTTTTACGAACATGTTTCGAACTTTCAAGCCGAACTCTACTAAGGCTCAGACTCGGCTCGCTAAGGTCACAAGTCGATCTCGAACTCGAGTCGAACCCTCTCGAGCCGAGCTTTGACCGAGCCGAGTTCGAACAGTTTGCGAGCCACCCTGATTCATTAACACCCCTAGCTACATGTATAGTGGTTAGGAGAACTAAGTTAACTCCGAGTTGGTATAAAAGATATTTCAAAAAGGTGTTGAATTAAAACCTTATTTTAAATATTTTAGGATAAAATCATTTAATTGTTGAAATTATTTTGAACGTGCTTGAGTTCTAAAGTTTAAAATGATCCTTTTATCTCTTATATATGTATATATATAATATATGCTTTAAAACCTTTAAATCACCAAAAACTTAGGCTATTTCCTTTCTCTAATTTCGCTTCGAGAAACCTATCATGTGGGGGAAAGCTCGGGAATTAAGGTTGTAGATGGGAATTTTGAGAACCTAGGAGTTAAGCCTGAGCCACAAACGCAACCTAGAGCTGTAAAAGAGCAAGATACCAAATGTTTGAGGATGAATTCATACCCGAGGACTACAACATAGCGTCAAACCTTAGAATTATTACCTACGTCTCTGATGACGAATGAAACAATAGGACATTTATCGCAATGATCGAGGAAAATCATGTTGCACCTATAGTGGATGTAGGAAATAAGGAAGAGGGAGATCCTAATGAAGATGAGCTTGCTGAAGGGATCTGATTGAGGAAGAGCCTCTAGAGGAAGAAGAGCCCATAAAAGAAGAGGAGCCTATGGAAGAAGAGGAAGAACCCCTGGAGGGAGATGAACATATAGAGGATGATGAGCCTGTTGAGGACGAAGCTGACATGGAAGAAGGAATAGAAAATCCTGAATTAGATAATGACGAAGCTCACCGTTATAGTCCCTAGTTTCCTCTGAAAATATAATT